>NC_056736.1:396424196-396481696 GCF_019279795.1 Protopterus annectens
TGTTTATGTATACTTCCTTAATGGAATGCATCATGCAGTGTTTGCTGTTTCTGTACACTTTTTAAAAAGAATTTGCTGGCTGGAAAGGATTGTTAAACATACTGTCTCTATTCTTATAAAAGATTAGAGTGGCCACATTTTCACCCATTATGGGAGGCACTACTGTTCTGCAGAAGAAAGCATTATGTTTAAACTGTTTTTCCCCTATTGTCAGTAATATCATTTTTCAATTTATTTAATTCATTGAGCATTCCATATAATATGTTGCTTGGATAATCAAGCTAGGAACCATTAGGCTGATGGTTCAGACCACATTAGATTCAAATAATGCTACAACACCGTCAACACAGTCATATATTGTTTTCAGTGTTTCAGACTGTAGACAATGACAATAATCAACAGTAATTTATAGTTTCTTAATGGAATATCCTGAATTTTAGATAGCTGTATTAGAAGTAAATGGGAAATTAGATATTGTGTGTCTTTCAGTTAACAAGACAGCTTCTCTAGATCCATTATGTGACAGACTTTCTTAACTAAGCCTTAAAGTTCTGGTAACCAAAGACCCTAAGGAAACATAAACTCAAGAGGCACTACATATATATAAAATATAAAAAGTTATGTACCTGTGCATATTCTTACATGTTGAAACATTCCAAATCTTTGGTTGAGTTATTCATTTAATGTTTATGTTGAGTTTGCCATTGATATTTAATTTTGCTTTTTTTCTGTTTTTGTTTGTATTTTATGTTGCTTATAGTCTGAGAGTACTCGCCCGTCCTCCCCTACCGACTGTTGCCATATGACCCCGTGGAGTAGAAAGGTATTGAAGTCTGTACATCCCTTTATCCTTCCTCTTCCTCCTCCTTATCTTCAGACTATAATTACGTTTTCTTTTGATTAATTCATGTTTCTTTTCTATTGTTTTATTCTTCATTAACCAATTGCTTTTGTTTTGTTTCAACTGCATTAGGTTCACTATTGTTGCCATTTGTAATGTATAGCTTATTATTTTCATTAAACTAATTAGCTAACAGGATTTTCATACTTGTTTTTCATTGTTTTTTTTGTACATATGCATATGTCGTACATAAACTTGTTCATGCAGATTTCACAGATTTCATCCTAGTATCCTACAGGCATTGTAATAATGTTACCCAAAGAAGTTAACATACACAATGATTCACTATAAGAAATATTCCCCACTGTAGTGCGATCCTGGAGTTAGTATATATATATATATATATATATATATAT
This sequence comes from Protopterus annectens, assembly GCF_019279795.1. Taxonomy (NCBI): domain Eukaryota; kingdom Metazoa; phylum Chordata; order Ceratodontiformes; family Protopteridae; genus Protopterus; species Protopterus annectens. The sequence goes on from NC_056736.1 coordinate 396,425,454, forward strand.
ATATATATATATATATATATATATATATATATATATATATATATATATATATATATATATATATATAGTAAGGGGGTGTCGGGGGCAATGTTGTAAACCATAAACATGGATTCTTACAAGTCAAATGAATAACTCTTTCTAGAAAATAATATATACCTAAACTATGAGGTGGGCTACGCCCCCCCCACTCCCACCCACACCCTCAATGTGGGTGGCTGTGCCCCCCCCCCTTAACTAGATATACTAACTCCAGGATTGCACTACAGTGGGAAACAGGGCTGTTTTGATTAAATGAGTTTCAGTCAAATGAGTTTTCAATGATGTGAGCTTTCAGTGAATTGTGCTCAGGCAATTCAATTTCAGTGAAATGAGGCTTCGACGAAATGAGTTTCAGTGAAATGTGTTTTGTGTCAAACAAGATAGAAAGGTAGAACCATATACATGTATATATATATATATATATATATATATATATATATATATATATATATATATGTGTATGTGTATATTTTTTATCAAGTAACTCCAAGATCGCACAATCCCCAGAGAAAGGGAATATTCCCCTACCCAGAGAGTGCAGTTTTGCACACCTGTCGACCATCTGTTTCAATCGACCAAATGGTGTTGATCGTTCACTCGCCTATCTTACATACATGTATACACATTATACACATGTATATGTTACTCTATGACATAAACTTATTTCTAGATTGTAATGTAATGCCTTAGCAAACGTATGCAAATGCCATACATTTTGTAGTATATCACTGCTCTTTTGTAACCAATTAAGCAACACTGCTAGCATAGAAGTGACCCTGATGCTGTTAAATGCCTGCTGCATAGTTTCCCCATTTATGTGCTTTTATGTTTTTTTTTAGAGTCAGTTGTTTTTCACTATTTCCTTTTTTTTTTGCAGCCCTTTTCATCACCCTGCTGATCCTGGGTTTGCAGGCCACAGATGCCAGCACAGCTCCTATGCTGATTAGTTAGCAAACATGCGTGTTTTCAGTGTTTTAGAATGATGGTGTTGCGCACTGCAGTTTATAACCAGTAATTTAATGTATTACACTGGAATACTCTCGTAATAACAGACTCTTCTTGCTCATCATTTAAATCAGTTTGCTTATTTTCTTCCATTTACTACACTAAAGGTTTGCTATGTACTACATTTTCAAAGATAATGTTACTGTTTAACACTCTCATGAAGAACTGAGCAGGTCTTGCCAGCTCTCCTTCTTTTGAGAGTGTCTTTTCTCCTGCTTGTCTATGGTGCCCCAGTGCAGGCAGAGAGCTCTACCTCAGGTAGGCATACAGGGAGGGGGACACAGACATACAATCCACAGCAGACGGTATGTGCATATGGACTACTGTAATATCACTGCATGCCCTGGTGGGGGTAGGGGTTAACAATACTGCCACAGGGAAAAAAGCTTCACCTACCTTCAGTGTGGTGTCACATGAACTTGCTTCTCTGTCCTTCCACTTTATTGCATAAAATGAGCAGAGTCACTGGTGGGCAGGACTATAATCAAAAACAATACGATGAAAGAAAACACTATTGCAAGCGTGACAAAATACATAATTCAAGTTTCATATTTCAGTTTAATAGTGGAGTGCAGTGTTTCTAAAAGGAGCTATAAAAACTGCCTCGGTTGAGGTAGTGTTAGAGGTTTAATACCAGGGGTTACAGCAGAATGGCAAGATGTAAATTTTTGTTTATTTTTAATGCAGTGCATCTGTTGACCTCTTGCCCCAAGTATGCTGTCTATTCAGTCATTTTATTTACTTATTTTATTTTACATATTTCCAAACCAGCTAAACCTACTGGACCCAAGGGTTAATTTTTAGGGGTTCTCCTGGAGTGCTTGCTGGCTAACTGACTTACTGAGGGTCACACAGTAGGTAAATGGGGGTGATAGGCATCAAACCCTGTACTCTAGGCAACAGGAAACAGCCCAATAACAGTTCAGAGCCTTAATCCTAACCTATATAACTTTCTGGTTGGGGGATGAGAACTGGATAGATGGATTATTAATTTAATTAGTTGTAATCAGAATACCTGTACAACCTGTACATAGCTGTATGATGCCACATGCATTTTACTGCTACATGTAGCTGTCTTTATATATGTAATTTAGCAGCATTACCACACTCACAACCCCAGCTTCTGTAATAAGACAACTCTGTAGTGATCAAATCCAGTATGTCCCTCACCTACCCTGCTTTGTAGAAGTAGTGAAAGAGAACAATTTATCAGCTCCCTATTGAAATGTTGACACTCGAAATGCCAAGTGATGACAACCCGAAAAAAAAAAGATTGAATACACAGGAGAAGAGCAAATCTTGCTCTTCTCCTTTAAACTTCTATTTCCAGTGGGGACAAGCCCCCCCTACATCCCCTACACCCCCCCAAACCTATATAAACCAACTCCAAGATCACCATACCTTGGAGAAAAGGGACTATGCTGAGAAATGGCATCTCGAACTTAGTATATATAAGTACATTCTTTTGGCCATTTAGTCTCCATATTTCAGGACTCGCTCTAGCAGGTCCAACCATTTCAAATGGTTACCCAGTTTATTATTCTTTCCCATTTACATTTCTATGGATTCTGAGACACAGTCAGATTCCCCACTCCTGTCTAGAGATGTATTGCACTGATTGATAAAAGGCAAAAAAAAACCTTGGAAATCATCTAATCTGTTTTGGAACCTACCTCACAATGCTATGAGATAGTTTCTCCATCTTTGTACCCTCTGCCATCACCATTAATTACCCTTTCCAAGTCCTTTCAGCCATCTCCTGCTTAAGGTGACCTGGAATATCACTTTCAAGTATTTCACTGCTCACCTTCAAATATGAACTTTCTCAGGCTACTACACATAGGCAGTGTCTAGTAGTCCAGCCTAATCCCGTATCATAAGTGGATAGTGGAAGAGTGTGATAACAATAATTTACCTAGATTTCAGTAATGTGTTCAAATTCTGTTAAATGGAGCACTGGTTGAGAAGTTAAAGGGAATGAGTGATGCCAACACTTGACAGGAGGAGCAAGAACATGGAGGCTCAGAATAAGAAGTATGGTATTGAGAATGGCCAGTGAACATCATGGTGTCACTTTGATTGGGGTTAAACTTAATACTTTCAAGGCTTCATCTTTCAAATTGTATATCAACTTATGGGGCTTGGCATAATGGTTTAGGTGCTTACCTCACAGACAAGAAGTACAGAGATTGTGGTTTACTAAGGGAAATTGGCTGGGCTTAAAACAGCCACAAGGGCTACAAGCCCACCACTTATGAACCTATGAACTAGTATGACCACTGTCTGCAGGCAACATCTAGATGTGGACAATGACTTAATATAGATGGGCATCAAGAAGTCTCTGAATAGTTTACCTCAGTGGGTTAAGAGACAGCAGCTGGAGTTCAGTGTTAAATAGTGAAATGTTATGAATTTCGGCACCAGGTACACCTACCTGCTGGGTGTATGACTGTAAACTGAGCAGAATAGAGGATGCAGAGAAGGATCTAGAGGTAATAATCATATGTATAATGAACCACAAAGCCCTGTAACATAATGTGATACCCTGAGATATTAGTTTTACTGGCTGTGCTACTAATGGCTTTCTAATTATTGTTTTTTATTTAGTTGGGATGGTTTCAAGGATCATAGAAATATAAAATATAATAGATATGTGTGAGTACTTACCATAGCAACTAATTTTCAAGAAACTCCTCAGCAGTGGGAAACAACTGGATCCCTTTCCTGACAGCCCTCTCATGACATTTCTTCTTAGATTTACATCTGCTATGTCCAGAGCATGCGCACCTCTCACTGGAGCATACCATGATGTCACAGTTCCATGCTAGAATTACATGCTGGCTCCATGTTCTCCAGTTCTCCCCTCCCCCTGTTTTAGGAATATAGGCAGTCCCTAACTGCAAGACAAAAGAGCCTAGTCAAAGATATAAAATTCTTCACATTAAATACTTACAAAGGACAACTCAGATACAGTAGATGTTGTGGCCATGTAGCAGCAAGGCAGTAGTTGGAGGTTAAATAAGCACCTACTGCAGAAGGCCCACATAAAGATCAGCTGATATTGTAAGTTTAACTTGGTCTCCACAAGGAAGAGCGGTCAAAAGGAAGAGTACAGAAGAGAATTTACAACAAATGAAGAAGGTATTGAGACCCATTTCCAGGACTTAGTTGTTAATATTTCTAGTTATACGTTGAACTCTCATGAGTTATCAGTTCTAAATAAAGGGTTGAGTTTTATACCTTCCACTTGCAATGATATCACCGATATCATTGTTGATATCAAACTTTTCACAAGGAACTTGGGTTTAAAATTGCTCTACGGGCAGGATGCCAGTAATAACAATAATGGCTTCATGTCATTTAAGAAACCATCCACTTTCATGCCCCAACAACACCCTCTTTTGGAGGCATTTGAACAGGCATGCGAGACTGACTTGTTTGAGTTATATAATGATAAACAGGTTAAACCAAATTTTTATAATATGACATTCAATGAGAAACAAGCATTAGCTAATTTGAGATGTAATGACAGTATAGTTGTTAGACAAGCTGACAAAGGCAGAGCCGTTGTCATTATGGATAGATCCAACTACTCTGACAAAATGGAACATATGCTCTCTGATAGAGAAACATATCTTCCTATATATAATTACAATCTCAATAATTTGATTAAAAGAGTACATGCCAGCCTATATGATTTAATGCTGACGAATGTCATTGACAAGGAGTTATATACATATTTTTTGGTTGATAACCCCTTGGTTCCCTCGTTTAGGGGCCTCCCCAAGATCCATAAAGATGTGATGGATCCTCCTCTAAGACCAATTGTATCCAGTCGAGGATGTCTGACTGAACCTTTATCTATCCATCTGGATAAAATACTTAAACCAGTCGTCTTAGATGTCAAGCAAGTCCTAAGAGACACGTCTCATTTTTTAGAGAACTTGGCCACTTATAGTCATTCCCCTTCCTTTGGCATTGATGACATACTAGTTACACTTGATGTGAAGTCCTTATTCACATCGATACCCAATGATGTTGGTATGGATTTCATTAGGGCCATATTGGTTCAGAACAAGTTATCATGCAACATGATTACTAGATGTATGTCTCTTCTTGAAATCGTTCTTGAGAACAATGTTCTCTGTTATGACGAGAAATACTATCTACAAACCAAGGGAGTAGCGATGGGCACCCCTTGTGCCAACGCATATGCCAACTTGGTGTTGGCACATTGGGAAGATGTATACGTTTTCAATACTAATACTGAGTTTACGAAATACCTCAAATATTTTAACAGATTTGTAGATGATGTGTTTTTGTTATGGGGAGGTACCGTTGAACAATTGTTGGCTTTTGTAACCTATTTAAATGAGACCACAGATTTTCTTTGTTTTGACTGTTCCCACTCTGTTAATGAGATTGATTTTCTTGATGTCAAGATCATTAAGGGTCCTAATGGCTTTGATACTGAGTTACACAGGAAACCCTGCTGGAAGAACAACTTACTGCATCGGAATAGCATGCATCCCAGGCATGTTCATAGAAATATAGTTAAGAATCAGACCATCAGGGTTTCCAAATTGACATCACAAACTTCTGCCTACAATCAACATAAGATGCAGTTAGCTAAGAATTTTGTTTCTAGAGGCTATGATATAACACAGGTCCTTGATGACATTTCAACAGGAGATCAGCTTAGAGTGGATGTAGGAGATCCATTGATCAATGGACCGTACCCCCACCAGTGTTCTAATAAGGTTAGTGATACAGCTACCACCAATAGGATTATTATTCCTTACACCAATAGGAACACTCATATTTTAGATGTTCTCAATAAAAATTGGAGGCTCCTAATGGTGGATGAAAGGATTAAGAACTTGGTAGATGACAGACCCCGAGTTGCCTACAGGAATATGCTATCCCTTAATAGGTTACTTTGTTATGACAGGGGACACCAGAATGTTAGGATTTCTAACAGGACAGGCACATTTGCCTGCCATTCATGCAATCAATGTAAATATATATTCAATTCTGATTGTTTCATACACCCTGGAACGAAACGCATCTATAGCTTCAAGCACTATGCTGATTGCAAATCTGTCAATCTGGTGTATATTGCTGAATGCCAGCTATGTAAGATTTTCTATGTTGGCATGACAACCAGATCTTTACGTGAACGTATTAGGGAGCATGTCTATGCTATTGAAAAGGGTAATGTTACAAATGCGTTGGCCAAGCACATCGTAGATCAAGGACGTTCACACAGTTTTAAGTTCCAGGTATTAGAGTTAGTCACTAAAAACGGTAGATTAGGCAATATTAGAAACCATACTGAGGAGAGGGAAGGCAAATGGATATTAAAATTGCAAGCCCATAGATTTGGGCTAAATGATAGATTAGCACTCAAGCCATTTTTAGTTAGTAGACCTCTTAGACATTAGTCATTGTGTTTTATTATACATTTTATCATTGTTTTATTGACTGCCATTATCTGATTTGCTGGTTTGAACAGGTAGTGATGTCATTGAGAGTATTTAAGGAGATGTATTTTTACTGCATTTATGTCTGATGAAGCGTTGACTTCAACGCGAAAGCGCTAACCAACTGCAGTCCATTTGTTTGTTCCTTTGCCTTTTTATATTAAACCTGGATTTTATCAACTAGAAAGTTTTTTGGTCTTGGCTTCTGCGGCTCATGGTGCACCTCTCTGTTATATTTCTACTGATATTGTAAGTTGTCACTATCTATTATATCTTGCTTAGTCACTGTCTGCAGAGAGTTATAATTGTAAAGAATCCCCATGGCCATTCTTATTCATGTGATATCCCTGACCTTAATGTTTCCCCTTCCCTAAACCACCCGTGCATACATATAACCTTATGAAAATCCCTTTCCTTAACAGTACCACTGTTTAGGCAAAATATACATGATGTATTAGGCAAAATATATATGATGTTATGATTAGATTTTTTTTAACTGATCAGAAAAAGGATAGTGTTTACTGTACTTTTCAACTGCTTCAATGTCAGAAACTGATGTGGTCAAAGTGTCAACATGCAGAAGTTGATGTTTTTATTGTTGCTTCATCTGTACATCAAATTATTTAAATGTGTGTGTGTGTGTGTGTGTGTGTGTGTGTGTGTGTGTGTGTGTGTGTGTGTGTGTATATATATATATCTATATATATATATATATATATATATATATATATATATGGTTCTACCTGACATAGTCGAAACCACACAACACCGACAACAACATCACCGACACCACATAATCGACAGTCCATTAACACGAAACCTCACATACCCGACAACAAAATAACCGACGGTACACAAACACGAAACCCCATACACTGCACACACCACAATAACAACAATAAAACAAAACACATCCCCATTCCACAAACCACACACACACAAGCACACCAAAATCCTTACAAACCCACACTAAACCTTACCTAACCCTAAGGTCCGTCACTATCGCTGCGTGCCTAACCCGCTCCCTAACCCTAAATCACTTAACCCACCCCTATCGGCTCCTAACCCTAACTCACTTAACCCACCCTATCGCTCCTAACCTAACTCACTTAACCCACCCCTATCGCTCCTAACCCTAACTCACTTAACCCACCCCTATCGCCTAACCTAACTCACTTAACCCACCCCTATCCCCACAGACCGTCAATATCCACACTTACCTGACTCGCACCCTAACGTCCGTCTCTACCGCATACTCACACAGCCTTTTCCCATGTCGGCATCCTCGGTGTTGTCATCCGTCGTGTCGGTCTTCTGCATTGTCGATGTTCTGGAGCTCCGGATTCCGTTGTCGGTCTTCTGCGCTGTCGACGAAGTCAGGTAGAACCATATATATATATATATATTTACCAAAATTGCCTATATAGCAGGTTTGTACTGTTTGTGGGTCCAAGTGGAGAAATGATAAATCAGTAAGCAAAGGAGAGTAGTATTGCTTAAACTAAATTCATCCTCAAGTCTTGGTGGACACTGTTTTTCTCAAACCCTCACCAAGACAGCATTGATATATAGGCTGTATTTTATATAGCTTATATCATGGGAAAAAGTAGGTTAAAAAATAAAACAGCTAGGTGCAAAATACCCAAAATAAAAAAGTGCCCAATCCTGCTAGGTGCACTGGTACCAGGACTGGAGAAAATGACAGTGTATAATCCTCAAGACAAGTAAACATTCTTACAATGAGACTATGCCAGGGCCTGGGGGAGGATGGTCGCCCTGTTGTAGAAGGAAGTAATAGTCCAAAAATCACAAAACTCAATAGGCCAAAAAAGAGCCATAAAGACAATAGAGTGGACTATTGAGGAAAAGAAAGAGATTATGTATATTACTATTATGCAAGAAACCCAGAATTTCAGGATAGAAGATATACTAAAAGATTGAGAGAGATAGTATAGGAAAGAAAAAAATACTTGCACAAGAAAAACTGTTAGAAGTTTCAGATAAAATTTTGGGTTCATTAATACAACAGATTTATGAAAAACATTATATAGCCCAAGAAACCTTGGGACGTTTGTAAAAAGAAGTGACCGAGGAAGTGCAAAAATGTATAGAACGAAATCTAGAGATTTTTGAAAGGTATAAAAACAGAAATATGGACATGGGAAAGAGAAAGAGATTTAATATGGTACAATATTTATGCAAAGGAGTAAGCAAAACTAATCAATACAAAAAGAGCAGCACCAAATATTTGAAGAGAAATGCAGGCAAAGACATCTGGACATGGAAAATTTTACAATACAAAAAATAAGAAAACAAAGGGGAAAAGTAGAAAAGAGGATTAGTAATGGAGAAGTTAAAGAAATAGAAACTGAGGTTATGGATTATCTGTGAAGTGAAGGATTTAGTGTAGAAAATCTAACTCAGTTAACATCAATCAGGATAGAGCAATGGATCTCCAAATTAAGGAGAAACCAGTGGAGCAGGAAACATCTGATCATTTGCCATATGAGGATACTATGGAGCCTTCTATAAGAAATCAGTATAAAAGTTCAGTTGGAGTTATACAGCAAGGGAAGGAATAGGAAACTGTGGCAACCCTAACATAGACAACGTTGTGTAGTGATAGGCCAGTGATTTCCCATATGAAAGAGCAACAGATGACACAGGATGAAACTGAAGAAAATGTAGCACAGGAAGAGGATGTGGAACTTTCTATAGGAAGCCCACAGGAAACTGAGAACAAAGAATGTGCCCTCGATTTAGAAGAAAATGATTTAAGTGAAGAGTTGCTTGATTTAATAGAGATGGACAGACATATTAAGATCAATGAAAGAAATCGACTACAGAAAGTAAATAAAACCCCAAAAATTAGAAGTCTGATAAAACAAATGAGCACAGTAATTAGGACTGTTCATAGAAATTCATGCGATATAACAGAACTAAATAGGATGTATTACTGAGCGGCTAAATTAGTAACAGATGAAGTCTTACCACAAAAACACAGGGTAGTAAGGGAAAGGAAAGGGAGAAATCAAATGCCATCATGCAAGTATCTAACAGAGAAAATGATAAATCAATTAAGATAACAGGTGTATAGAAGAGGGAACAGATCAACAAAAATACTCAGAAAGATAGATGTGATAAAAGTAATGCATAGTTATTAGAACAGATCAGGATCTATTGTGCACTATTGCATATAATAAACTAAAGATATCACCACTGGCAGAACAACTTACAAGATATGCAGATAAACCTAAAGGAAAAGTACAAAATAAGCAATTTATTGATGACCCACAAAAGTTTTATAGACAATGATCAAACAAGGCAAAAGGAATTGAAGCAGCACTAAAAAAGAAGAAATAGATACATTTTGGAGAAATATCTATGAAGATCCTGTGGAACATAACAAAGATGCTAAATGGATAGAAGAAGTAAAGGAAAGAATAAGAAGTTCAAATGTACAGGATATGAAATGGAATGAAGTAACGGTCAGAGAGATTGAAACAAAATTAAGAAAAGCTCCTAATTGGAAAACCCCATGCCTAGATACAGTACCTAACTTCTGGCTAAAGGCATTAACATCTTTACATGAAGATTTAGCCATGAGTAAGAAATTGTATGCGAACCCCGAATATACACCAACCTGGTTAACACCAGAAAAAACAATGCTCCTACTTAAGAATGAACCTGCAAGCTATCCTAAAAGCTATAGTCCAATAACTTGTCTTCCGATGACATGCAAATTATACACTGGAACTGATGCCAACAAAGTTTATACTCACTTAGAAGAAAACTCAATTGCAGCAATAGAACATAAGGGTAACAAAAGGACAAACTAGTATTAAAGGGATAAACATTCAAAGGGAGATATTCCAGGGTGACTCCTTGTCACCCCTGCTCATTTGTCTTGCCCTTAACCCATTAAGCTGTCTACTTAACAGATTAGGCCATGGCTACAATCTGGCTTCCAGAAAACAGCACAGTGTAAAGACTTCTCATCTTCTTTTTGTAGATTATTTAAAACTGTATAGATCATCAAATGAGCAACTGAAAGCACAGCTGCATGTGGTCAAAACTTTTTTTCAGATATAAGAATGTCACTTGGATGTTCTTCATTCCACATTGCTGCAGTCCTAACTATTGGGTAGTCCGCTGTCCAGTCGGCCCGAATACCAGAGTATATGGCTGACGTCGGTCAGGGCGCATTAGACTGACGTCAGTACGTCAGGGTACTAATGCGCATGACCGACGTCATATCCTCAGTCTTTTTTGCCGCATGGTCCGATGCAGAAGCAGTTTTGCGAGTGCAGGTTGGCGTTCTGAAATTTTCTGAAGTCGGAGTTTCAGACCGAATCAGAGTTGGCTAAGTACCCGTTGAGAACATTTTGTTTTTTCTTGCCTCAGTATTTAACCGGATGTCAGAAAAAGTGAATAACTGTATTTCTTGTGGGAAACAGATACCTCATAGGGATTACCATACCTTGTGTATACCTTGTTTAGGGCCTGAGCACGACGTTGTTGGATGCCGCTCTTGTGCTAGGTTTAACAAACGCACTATTAAGAGGAGGTTAGACTGTGCCAGGTTAGTGTTTGGGAAGCGTTGCAATTATAAAATGCCGTCGGATGCTCCGACGCCCGCTTCGTCCAAGAAGCGCAAGGACAAACAGCGAAGCCTAGGGTTGATGAACCGGCAGTCCCGGACGTCGGTTCTTTAGAAGGCTCAGTGGAGCCAGAGGTTTTGCCAGGAGTTTCTTTGGAGTCTCAGGCAGAGACTTTACTGTTACAGGATGTGCCTTCTTTGAGAGGTAGGCCAAGTTTAGCTTCAGTGGGGGCTTCTCCTGGCACTTCAGGTTCTGTGCCTAAGAAACATATGCTTAAAATGGCAGAAGATTTGATTACTATGATTAGAGGTTCTATGCCCCCTCCTGATAAGAGGCCTAGGGTGGAACCTGAGTTTGATAGTTTTGAACAGTGTTCAGAGGCTTCTGAGTCTTCTGCGGAAGATTTGCAGGAGTATCCTCCTTATTCTGATTCTGATGTGGATGATTCCACTCCTACAGCTTCTCCTCCTGAGGATTTCTCATTTTCAGAGACTCTGCATTCCATGAGGGAGCACTTTAAATGGGAAGGCCAGGATTACTCTGATTCCAGGAAAAGGCTTAGGGAATTCTTGTTTTTACCCCAGCATAGGCCCTTAGCTATACCTCCTGTGTTGAATGTGGTGGAAGATGTTTTTGCAGAGGCTTCCCTGAACCCTGATTCTTTGCCTCCTGCTCCTGTTAAACCTGATAGGTACTATAGGGTGCCTGAAGCTCATAAGTATCTTTTAAGAGTCCTAGGGCAGACCCGTAAACTATTTCTCAGGGACCTAAAGGTGTTAAGGCCTCTGTGGTTAAAAACCCTGTTCCCACTGATAAGGAGGCAAGGGCTTTGGATAGATGGGGAAAGAAAGTGTATACTTCTTCCACTTTAGCCATGCGGCGTTGAATTGTCAGTTTCACATGCTAAAATATCAAAATTATCTCCTTTCACAACTGAAATCTAAGGTGGATGCTTTGGTGGAAGGTATTGAGTGTAAAGAGTTGCTGGATTTAGTTCATGTGTCTGAACAAGTGGGTAAGCATTCTTTGCAATGTGGTTTTGATGCTGTACAGGCCTCCTCGAGGGTGGCTGCCACTAGTTCTGTTCTTCGAGGCATGCCTGGTTGAGGGATCAGAATTTAGCTGAGCATGTTAAGACAAGGATTTTGGATGCTCCTTTACAGTCTGATGTGTTGTTTGGTTCGCCTGTGGAAGCAGTTTTAAAGAAAATGGAGGACAAAGCTAAGTCTATGCAAACTGTTAAAGATTTTTGCAGGTGCAGCCACCAAGTTTAGTAGAAATTGGCCTACTAAGGGATGGACATATCCTGCTTATGATTCCCAGTCTAGGGGTAGGTCTAGACGTGGTAGGGGCAGAGCTCAAGGTTCTTTTAGGCCTAGAACAGGGAGTTCACCTGCTCAGACTTCTGGTGAGGGCAGGGGTCAGTCCTTTCGTAAACAGACCCAATGACCTGCCTTTTCAGCTGCCAGTAGATTCTCGTCTGGCAGCTCCTTTGGGAGGAAGACTGTCTCTTTTCAAAGAAAATTGGGATTTAATTACTCAAGACAGATGGGTGTTGGATATCATTCACCACGGTTACAGGTTTTATTTCCATACTTTGCCCCTTTCAAAGGCATGCCAGACGTTCCTCCTCCACAAAGGAAAGAGGCTCACAAGCAAATTTCTCTGTTACTCCAAATAGGGGCCATTCAGCCAGTCCCTGTATCAGAAAGGGGCCTAGGATTTTATTCTCGCCTGTTCCTAGTACCAAAGAAGGGGAACACGTGGAGACCAATTTTGGATTTATCTATCCTCAACACTTATCTGGACATTCCCAAGTTCAAGATGTTGACGTTACAACAGCTTTTACCTCTGCTGGGCAAAGATCACTGGATGGTAACTTTAGATCTCAAGGAAGCTTACCTTCATGTGCCTATAAGACTAAGTTGCAGGAAGTATCTGCGTTTCGAGCTGGAAATTCTCATTATCAGTTCTCTGCATTGCCCTTTGGCTTATCTACTGCCCAGAGTATTCACAAAGGTTCTGGCTCCAGTGATAGCTTACTTCAGGCTAAAAGGAATTCAAATCTATCCTTACTTGGACGACTGCCTGATTCTGGCTCAAGAAAAGGAAGACCTTCTACAGCATCTGGAATATGTTATAGCAGTGCTAAGATGCCTAGGGTATTCTGTGAACGAAATAAAGTCCAGTCTAGTACCCTCTCAAGACATGTGCTTTCTGGGTGTGAGACTGAATACAGCAGCCCAGATGGCCTTTTAACCCCGGACAAACAAAAGAGTCTATCCCTTTACTTCCATCAACTATCTCATCAGTCCGTGCTGACTGCAAGGACAGTCCTTCAAGCATTAGGGTTCATGGCATCTTGTATTCTGGTGCTTCCCAATGCCAAACTGCATATGAGGAAGCTGCAATGGTATCTCAAAATGTATGGACACAGCACTGCCAGGATTTGGACACTGTCATTCAAATAATACCTTGCCTTCAAAAGAATTTTGTGGTGGGCTCAGGAATGTCACCTAAACAAGGGACTCTCTGTGACCCGGCCAGAGGCGAGTCAGATTTTAACGACAGATGCCTCGGACATTGCTTGGGGAGCTCATCTAAATGGAAAGTGGATACAAGACAAGTGGCCTGCCAGACTACAGCATCTACATATCAACATGAAGGAGATGTTAGCAGTCCAGTTTGCATTAATGGCTTTCAAGGAGTTACTTCTTCCAGGGCAGGTGTTGATTCTAACAGACAACACAACTGTCATGTGGTACATCAACAAACAAGGGGGAACACATTCTTATCCTCTATGCAGGCAAGCAATGATTTTATGGGAGACTGCGCTCAGCTTGCAACTAACTCTTCAGGCAAGGTTTCTGCCGGGAGCACAGAACTCCTTAGCAGATGTGTTAAGCAGACAAATCATGGATCCCCACGAGTGGAAACTGGATCTTCATGTATTTCAGAAATTGACAGTGTCATGGGGAACTCCAGACATAGATCTGTTCGCTTCTCCACTAAACCACCAGCTGCCAAAGTTTTGCACAAAGGGGTTTCACAGCTTGGAAATGGATGCTCTTTCTTTCAGTTGGAAAAATCTTCATGTGTATGCCTTTCCACCTCTGCCTCTTCTTCCAAAGGTGCTCTTAAAGGTCAGACAAGACAAGCCAAGGATGATTTTAATAGCTCCAGATTGGCCTCGGCAACACTGGTACCCACTACTAAGGAGTCTGGTAAGGAAGCCTCCATGGCCTTTACCTTTGATTCCACATCTGTTATCTCAGAAGGACGGTCATCTGCTCAATGTCAAGCTTCACTCTCTTCATCTAACAGCCTGGCATATTCTGTGTTGAAACACAGCAGGTCTCAACTTCCTCAGCAAGTTTTAAATGTGATTATGGAAGCTAGAAGACCTAGTACAAGGAAAGTGTACGCAGAAAAATGGAAGAGGTTTTTATTTTGGAGTACAGCAAAGAATTTGGAGATTTCTGAGCCTAATTTGAGTGTGGCTCTTCAATATCTTACTGAGTTATTGGACAAAGGTTTGTCCTTCTCTTCCATTAAGATTCATGCTGCAGCAATTTCAGCTCACTATGATTGTGACCCACCATTGTTTTCGCATCCTTTGTTCAAGCAGTTTCTTAGAGGGGCAAAGAATATAAGACCCCCACGTAGAGCTCCTACTCCTGCTTGGGATCTCAATTTTGTGTTGGAAAAACTTACTCTACAACCTTTTGAGCCTGCGGCTACTGCTGAATTGAAATACTTGTCATGGAAGACTGCTTTTCTGTTGGCTATTACTTCTGCAAGAAGGGTGTCTGAGTTGCAGGCCCTTATGGCAGCAGAGCCCTTTTTGATTTTCCATAAGGATAGGGTATCATTACGTACTAATCCTTCCTTTATGCCTAAGGTGGTTTCTAGTGTGGCTTTAAACCAAACTATTCATTTGCCTACTTTTTATGCAGATCCCCAAAATAGAGGGGAAAAGATTTTGCACACTTTAGATGTACACAGGCAATTGCGTTATTATTTAAGCAGGACTAAGGATTTTAGGCAGTCTCAGCAGTTGTTTGTTTCTTTTGCTTTGAGTTCGTGAGGGCAAGCCTGTGTCAAAACAAACTATTTCTAGGTGGATTGGGTTTTGCATTGCATTTTGTTATTCCCATCATGGCAAGGAGATTCCAGCTGGGATTAGGCCTCATTCCACTAGGGCTACTGCCACTTCAACAGCATTTCTAAGGGCGGTGGCAACTAAGGATATTTTGGAGGCAGCTACTTGGAGTTCAGTGCATACTTTCTCTAAGCATTATCACCTTCCTCTCTACTCTAAGTCTAGGGCTGGTTTTGCCACAGCTATTTTGCAAGGCATGTTGTCAGCTCCTGCTTCTTTATGATTTGCCAGCCTCCCTTACCTCTGCTTTGGGATTCTAACCAATAGTTAGGACTGCAGCAATGTGGAATGAAGAACATAGTACAGTTTTGTACCTACCATAAATGTAGATGTTCGAGGATCCACATTGCTGCAGTCCAATTTACCTCCCTCCTTCCCTCTGTGTTTAGGGGTGGTTGTGTAGGTGAGGTTATATGCTGATATTTTTGTATATATTTTGTATATATTGTACATATTTTGGTGCAGGTATATTGGGCCTTGTCTTTTTAGGGTCTTCTGACATCTGGGGCAAGAAAAGACTGAGGATATGACGCCGGTCATGCGCATTAGTACCCTGACGTACTGACGTCAGTCTAATGCGCCCTGACCGACGTCAGCCATATACTCTGGTATTCGGGCCGACTGGACAGCGGACTACCCAATAGTTAGGACTGCAGCAATGTGGATCCTCGAACATCTACATTTATGGTAGGTACAAAACTGTACTTTTTGACAAATGTGCAAAAGCAACCTTCAAAGCAGGAAAGCTGCAGCATCAAGAAGGCATCAGTTTGGGACAGGAATATGATATAAAAGAACTTGAGCAAGAGGGAGTATATAAATATTTGGGAAGTGATGAAGGATCAACAATAAAACATGAACAAATGCGAATAAAACTTAGTAAGGAATATTTTAGAAGATTAAAATGAATGCTGAAAACAGCGTTGACATCTAGGAACAAAGTTCAAGCTATAAATAAATTTGCTCTTCCTGTCCTAACTTACAGTTTTGGACTGATAGACTAGCCCCAAAAGGTGTTGTTTCAGTTGGACAAGGAAACAAGAAGGATGCTTCATGCTCATCAAATGATTTATAAAAATTAGTGTATACCAAGACTATATATTCCCCATTCTGAAGAAGGTATGGGCCTCCTGAAAACTGATTACATGTATACATCTGCAACCATAGGACTGCATACATATCTGCTGACCTCATAAAACCCAAACATGCTGAAAGTTTTGAAACATGAGGCGAATAAGTCTAAGATGCCTTCCCTGCTTAGTTTATCAGAAGCATATTGGCATCAAGCAGGAATGGAAATCAAACCAGATGTAGATAATAATCAGGCAGCAACTGAATGTGCCAAAAAAAAAAAATATAATATATGGTGCAGGATCAGATGAGAAGGCAAGAAATGTGGAAAAGGCATAACTATAGTTGCAAGTATTGAAAACTCTTGGAACAACATCATGTTGATCAGGATTGAATGCAGAAATGGTAAGGAGAAGTGAATTTAAACCAAAAGACGAAAGGCTAATATTGGCGGCACAAGAGAGTGGTCTATGTATATGTTGGTTTACAAAGTCCATCGAACATGTGGGAGAAACAGAAAAATGTAGGTTTTGGAAAACAAAATTAGAATTGGGTAAAGTTTTCAATTTGCAATAATCACACCTGAGTAGATCTTCATAGGCTATGATACTGCTGCTGCACAAGGGAAACAGTCGCACATCTTGTTGCTGGTGGTAATATACTAATGGCAGACGGACTGTATACTGAAAGACATAATAATGTGGCAAGACTGTTGCATTGGGGATTGTGCAAACATTATAATATTGAAGCTGCTGAAAAGCACTGGAAATATGAGCCACAAAACGTTATAGAAAATAATGTTTATATCACATGGGATCACCAATTACCAACAGTTCAAAAAATAGATGCAAGAAAATCAGAAATACTAGTTCATGAAAAGAAGACAAAAGTAGCATCGATCATTGAAATTACTACTGTGTCTTACAAACAGAGATACACAAAGTCATAAAATACCAGCATTTGCAGGCAGAACCGAGGGCAATGTGGAAGGATACTGAGATAGTTCTAATAGCAGTAGGAGCAATGGGTCTTATAAAAAAGAGTTTACAATCGTACTTAGATATGTTACCGATATATGTAAGTCTGTACGAACTACCAAAGGAGTCAATACTGTGCACATTTCGGGTGCTGCAAAGAGCACTTCTGGCTAACATCAAAGACTGAAACAATAATAATTTCAAGAACTTGAATCATACTTTGACTTAGCATGGGGTCCATTCCTGTCATGGTATTAGAACCGCCTTGGAGAAATTTAAAAAAAAAAAAAAAAAAAAGCAAGAAAAGAGAGCCTATTCAAGGATATAAAATTCTTCACATTAAATACTTACAAAGAACAACTCAGATACAGTAGATGTTGTGGCCATGTAGCAGCAAGGCAGTAGTTGGAGGTTAAATAAGCACCTACTGCAGAAGGCCCGCATAAAGATCAGCTGATATTGTAAGTTGTCACTATCTGTTATATCTTGCTTAGTCACTGTCTGCAGAGAGTTATAATTGTAAAGAATCCCCCCAGCCATTCTTACTCATGTCCAATCCCTGACCTTAATATTTTCCAGGTGCTAAACCACCCATACCTACATATAACCTTATGAAAACCCTTTCCTTAACAGTGCCACTATTTAGGCAAAATATGTGTGATGTGATGATTAGATTTTTTTTTTAACCAATCAGAAAAAAAGAGTGTTTACTGTCCTTTCTCAGCTGGTTCAAAGTCACAAACTGTTGGGGTCAAAGGGTCAACATGCAAAAGTTGAAGTTTTTATCATTGCTTCATCTGTATGTCAAATTATTTAAGTGTGTGTGTGTGTGTGTGTGTGTGTGTGTGTGTGTGTGTGTGTGTGTGTGTGTGTGTGTGTGTGTGGCGTGTGTGTGTGTGTGTGTGTGTGTGTGTGTATATATATATATATATATATATATATATATATATGTATGGATATATATATATATATATATATATATATATATATATATATATATATATATATACATATATATAGATATATATATATATATATATTTATATTTATATATATATATATATATATATACACACACACAATCTCCTGCTTGGATGCAAGGGAGCAGGCTGTACAGCAGTAATTTGTACTGTTAGTGGAAATGACCAGAGGGAAGTGTAGGAATTTGCTGTGAGATTACTAAGTCAGTATGCATCCATCATATGTTAGAACACCATTCAAACCTTGTAAGTCAACAGAGACACTGAGGAATGGAACGTTAACGTTAAAAACCTATGTATCAGATGCGCTTATTGAGGGTGCTGCAGTTCTCATGGGCCAAAACAATCTTGTCAACTTCAGATAGATGTAGAGATGGGAGAAAAATCTGCTTCCTTATTCCATGCCTGCCACAGTTTCTACAGCACTCGTGAGGTGTATATATCAAAACTATGCCAATAGCTCTCATCTGACACCAACCAGTTCACCAGAAACCTGATGTAGGTGAGTCATGTAGTTCTATAATGTGATCTTTTCTGACTTCTTTCAAGACCCATTTGGCCTGATAGATGTGTCTCCAGACTAAAGAAGGCCAGAAAGCTTGTTTTCCATAATCTGCTCAGGACATTACTCAGGAAGCTTCAGTTCTGCCTTAATACTTAGCAGGAGGTGCTGGAGGAAATAAGACTACTTGCTGCATGTGAGATCTTCTCTTTTTAAAAGGATGTCTTCTCTTCTTGAAGGAATGGGCCAGCCTAGCTGAGAAGGACAAACATACAGGAGTACTATAGATTCCTTGATACTTAAGAAAGCTTTTTGGAGCTCCACAGTAATGGTTCACCAGCAAAGTGCTCCCAAGAAAGTGGGAGTTTAATATGGTCTTGAACAATAAGGTATACAATAGAACTCAGCACACTTTTAAATGGAAGTCAGTTACCTCTTGCTAGCATTTTCTAATGTTTATTCTGCAAATATTAATATTCTGCAAAATTTATTTTCTAAGTTCTGCAAACTGCTGTTATTCGAGGGAGAGGTACTGGCATCTAGGCAGATGTTTTACTTATTATTTTTATTTATTTATCCTGTTTTGACCAGGTTATTCCTCTTTTCAGGGAAGCCATGCTTATTCAGTTAGTGGAAGTAAAGTTCCTTTGGTAATTCCTCACCATGATTGTAAAGGGAAGTCTCTGTGTTCACCAGTGGGAGTGGTTAACACTGAACAGCCTGCCTGTCCCTGGAGGAGTGGTTACTACCTAGAAGCTGTAGTTTTATTGGCCATTTTGGGTCAATTCTAAACTCCTTGATCTCTCTCTCTTAAAACCCTACAACTCTCTTTTTATGCGGTTTTATGACTGAGCAGCGTCGGGCAGCACCACCTAAACAGGTTTAAACTATTCCAGGCTCCACAAAGTCTGCTCTTCACTTTTTCCCTTAGAACTGTTCAAACTCTCAAAGTAATCACTCTATTCTCTTTCAAAAGCCCTGCACTTCCTCAGCTCTTATAAGGAAACACTAACTAACTAAAACACTACACCCTCCTTGACTTCTCATAAGTATTAGGCTCCCGATTGGTCCTTCCTGATCAAATGAAAAATCAGTTCCCTTCCCTAATCTGATCAGTAAAAAAACAGTTCCCTATACTAATCTGGTATGTCCAAGGGTCAGTTTCAAGGTTACTCTCCAGTCCAGCTGGTGAATCTGGAAATTTTGAGGCAATGTTACAATTGCCTTATGTACACAGACAACCCTCTCCTCCTTCCAACAAACTCTAATACATGTGAGAGATGCAGTTACACAGCCAAACTGGTGGCAGAGCTCTCTCAACCCAAGACTGGCACAGTCAGTCTGGAGGAAAAGGTAACCACCCACACCACAAATCCAGTCTCACACAGACCTATTGCATCTGCATACCCAACACATAAACACACAAAAACATACTCGGAGGCTCTAAATAAAAATCTGCCTAAACAGTAAAGACCTCCTAAGCAGATATCCAAGCAACAGCCACCCCTCAACAATACCCATGAATCACATATCTCACAAAATCAGTGTGCCTCACAGTCACAGCCCTTAAGGCCAA
Source organism: Protopterus annectens (assembly GCF_019279795.1). Classification (NCBI taxonomy): domain Eukaryota; kingdom Metazoa; phylum Chordata; order Ceratodontiformes; family Protopteridae; genus Protopterus; species Protopterus annectens. Next base: position 396,445,850 of record NC_056736.1, read on the forward strand.
ACAACACATCAAATACACTTGTTATAGGGGACTCTATTGTCCGGCACACTGATGTCCCGCTCACCAGACTGAACAAGGAGAAGGTCACTGTAAGCTGCCTGTCGGGTGCCAGGATCTGCCACATAACGCAAGCACTCAGGTCACTCCAAAGCAAGTACAAGTATGACTCCGTCATTGTCCATGCTGGTGTGAATGACCTGAGACGTACCTCCCTGGACTACATGAAAAGAGACATAGAGGAGCTCTCTGACCATGTAGCCCAGGCTGGTATGACCCTGACCGTGAGTAGCATCTTGCCCTCACCAAGAATGATGCCACAGTATAAAGACAAAATGATCAGTTTCAACAGTTGGCTAAAGTATTGGTGTCATTCAAAGGGGATCCAGTGTCTGTCAGCCTGGGATGACATGCTTGACAAGCCACGTTGCTTCGCTAGGGACGGCTTGCACCTGTCACCCATAGGCTTTCGTATACTGGCCAAGGCTCTTGCCACCCCCATAGTGCCTTTTTTAGGCAAGGCTCAATGGACAAACCCACCTCCATAAACAACCCAAGGATGAAAAAACTAAAGGTAATGCTACTCAATGCCAGAAGTCTAAACCTCAAGATGCACGCACTCGAGGCTCTCCTCAGTATGGAGAAAATCGATGTCTGTGCAGTAACAGAAACTTGGTTCCAGGCTCCTGAGAGCACCCCAGCACTACCAGGTTATAACTCATACCATGCATTTCAGCCCCAAAACTTGGACTGAAGCACAAAAGGAGGGGGAGTATCTATATTCATCAAAGATACCTACACCTCCAGGTTAGTGACACTGCACAAAGCATCGGAAACCATCCATGTGCAACTAACAGCGGGCAAAACTGCCTTTCAGTTTGTAGCCTGCTACAGAACACCCTCCCTATTACAGGAACCCCATTTGGCATTCCTGAGAACACTGAAGAATATGAAGGTCTCTCCAAACACTATGTTATTGGGTGACTTCAACTACCCAAACATTGACTGGGAAAACTACTCAAGCCCAAACACCCTCGCCCAATGGTTCCTTGAATTTATAAACTCTAATGCAATGGAACAACTGGTCACCACTCCCACAAGAGGGAACAACATATTGGACCTGGTCATCACCAACATGGGGACTCTATGTTCCACACCAGAGGTAAACCCCTCATTGGTAAGATTAGACCATAAACAAATTTCCCTGGACATCCTTATCCCGTCCCCACCCCCAGCCAAGGAAATCACTGTAAAGAATTTCTCAAAAGCCAACTTTGCACTTCTCAAGACTGAGGTGGAATCCTTCAAAGCCCCTGGGCCAGAGGATAATACAGCCCAATCTGCAGATTCCTTTACAAATGCATTCTATGAGCACCTGCAGGAATGCATGGATCGTGCTATCCCAAATAAAACCAAGACTCACTCCTCCAAAAACAGGAGACCGGTCTGGTGGACCCCGGCCATAAATAAGCTATACAACAGAAGGAGGAAGCTACTACATGACAGAGCAAAATCCCAAAAAGGGAAGGCATCTCTGATCAGTATTAACAAGAAACTTCGATCCCTCATAAAATCATCAAAGGCCAGTTTCGAAAGAAAACTTGCCCTAAACACTAAAGATAATCACAAGGCCTTCTTGAGTTATGTCAGGAACATGGGCAGAAACTCCCAGATATGCTCTGAATTGTTGCATAATGGTACAAAATATACCGAACCTACAGACATAGCCAACATCCTGGCAGACAGATTCAGCGCAAACTTCTCCCCCCAAAGGAGCAAATGCCTATCCCAACTGAATGTAACCTCCCTGACATCACAGATGCACAGGTGAAAGCTGCCCTCTCCAAAGCAAAAAACACAGCATCTATGGAACCGGACGGTGTCCCAGGCTGTGCCTTACACGAGCTCCAAGAAGAACTGAACCTTCACATTAAGTTCAGACTTAGCCTTACTACATGATATGTACCCAAAGAATGGCATACAGCTACAGCGGTCCCACTCCACAAAGGTGATGCCACAACGGACCACGGAAACTATCGATCCATAAGCCTGACTAGTCTGGTCTGTAAAGCTATGGAGCGTATTATCATGAAACTCATAAACAAAGTCATTGGGAGCCTCCAGACACTGGACCCCACCCAATTCGGCTTTGTTAAGGGCAGATCTTGCCTCTTAAACCTAGTTGATTTCTTTGAAACAGTTACCAAAGCCATAGATGAGGGCAAGGTAGTCCACACAGCCTACCTGGACCTCGCAAAAGCCTTCGACACAATACCCCACTCGGGCATCATAAATAAGCTTACCAGCTTAAATATCAACCCCTATATCACAAGATGGGTTGCAAACTGGCTCAGAGATAGAACCCACATGGTCAGAATCGCAGGTGCCATGTCCGAATCCAAACCAGTTACAAGTGGTGTCCCACAGGGCTCAGTTCTGGGACCTCTCTTGTTCGGTATATACTTCTCTGAGGTTCAGGCTAACACGGGGATTATGGCTGACAAAGTTCGCAGATGACTGCAAACTGGGGGCCATAATCGAATCTCCAGCTGACACAAGCATCCTCCAAAAGGGTCTCACATAGACGGATGCTTGGTGCCAGAGCCACGGCCTCAAGCTAAATGCTAAAAAGTGCATAGTCATCACCTTTGGGAAAAGCAAGGTGCCCACAAATTACCACATAGATGGTAATCCATTAAGTACGGAAGAAGTAATTAGAGATTTGGGGACCAATGTAGATAGTAATCTCTCCTTTGATAATCACGTTGCCAAAGTGGTTAGAAAGACCTTCTATATAGCCCACCTTATCACGAAAGGGTTCGCATCTAGATCAAGAGAGGTCATTCTGCCCCTCTACTGCCACTCATCAGGCCCATAATTGAATACAATGCCCCTTTTGGGATGTACCTTACCCAACACCTGCAGCAACTGGAGAGACCCCAAAAGTACCTCACCAAGAGGATCATGGGCTACAAACAGATGTCCTATGCAGCTCGACTAAAGAAACTCCAGCTCTACTCAGTTGCTTACCGCCTACTCAGAGGCGATCTATGCCTGACGTACAAAGCCATGTCAAACCCAGAATTAATGGACATGCTCCACCTCAAAAAATTCAAGTCCCTTAGAGCTACACGCTCCAGGGACCTAGACCTCAGCACAAAAATAAATAGGACATGCTGGAGGGACAGATTCATTTCCCAGAGGATCCCCTCACTCTGGAATAGAATCCCAATTCATGTTAGACATAGCCCCTCGCTGCCCCTCTCCAAGCGAAATCTGGACGAGTGGATGGGAAATCGCAAATTCACCCCTGGGATCTCTTCTGTGTCCCTGCTAGACAGAGGCACAGTAAACTAATCTTAAAAGGGTACCTTCTGTGACCTACTTTACAGAGGCACAGTAGGCTAATCTAATAGGGAGGCGGAAGCCAAATACACTCTGGCTAGGCTTATAAATGCCCTAGGGCAGATAGCCTAGTATCTACCTATGAACCTATGAACCTATGATAAACATGGAAGTGCTTTCTCCTTCATAAATGTAGTCACATGCTGTCTCTCCTTTTGACAGAGTCTACACATAATGTACACTCATTCATCTACCTACGTAACTGAATAAACTTCTTGAAACTTCAACAAGCTGTCTTTATTCCTCCGTAAGGGAGGGCATGAGAGAGAGCTGGTCTCCTAGATCTGATAGCTAAAGGCATTTTATCTGGACCAGTCCTTGTTTCTCATTACACCTGTCACCCTGTGGGTCATTAGTGGGATACCAGACCTGACTCTATTTTTCTAGATTACCTTTGTTTTGTATAATCTGAAAAGGTGAGTTCATTATACGTCCTGAAATACTAACACAATTACTGTACTGAAACATGGGAAAATTAACAAAAGATTAATGTATTAGTGTACATTTGATCTGGCAAATGAGCCTAATTGTGCTAACTTTCAATATTTTCATACAGAGTAAACACAGTATGTATTTTTCTTCAGAACACACCACAAATGAGAAGTTTAAATTTTCTGAGCACCAAGCAAAAATGTTTTTTCCCTTTTATATTAGACCTGGTAAATGGCAGTGGAGATGGGAACTTAACAGTTTCAAATATTAGTCTCAGTGTATTATAGATAGGTATCTTTAGTGAATTTTATATTGTTAATTACGATATCATCTTATGAAAACCTACTGAAGATGAGCTGGAGAACTGGTTAAAGAATGCATATTTGGAGATTAAAGTTTGGAATTTAAAGAAAAAAGAAAAAGGATGCAAGGAAGGGAAGTAAACATGTAGGAAGAACAAAAAGAGAAACTATGTTTAAAAGAATAGTACACAGCTTGAAAGCACTGGAGGTTTATGAAATGATTAGACCCTGGACCAGGGCTAGAAATCCTCAAAAAAATATATATATATATATAGAGAGAGAGAGCGAGAGAAAGGGGAATGCGTAGCCTGTTAAAAACTATATCACTCAACCTCATGCAATGTGGAATTCAAATATGGCTGACTTGCGTGAACTACACGGCTTCAAAATTTGGAGAATAGGTATATACAAATGGCTGTGCATTTTGACTAAAAAGGCTCAAGTGACCTGTTCACCTGACTAGCCATCGGACAGTAATAAATAACACATGAAGACATCAGTGGCTGTTTGCTGTTTTTTGAGATGCAGTCTGTTCAGTAGTCGCACTCCTTGTATCCGTGGTGCAGTGTTTTCACACCGATGCTCATACAACAGTGATGATAAACTGAGATTCTAACCTTGAACCAGAAGTCATATCTGTTTGAAATACCAATAGCCTTTAGTCTGGGAGGAAATGTGAATATCTGTTAGCTGAACTGTGGCTAAGTTGATCAACCAACTAAATTAAAAAAGTGGCCCTGATCTTCCAATCTGCTCTTATCCCATGTTTTCTTTTACTGACTAATGGCAGTTTTATTGAAAACAAATCACAGAGATGACATGCACAATACGTCCATGTTTACTTACTCTAAATAAGCATCCTGTGCATAGCCTTACACAGAATATGGCCCTAGTTTTCAGCAGCCCAGTAGGGGATGGTATGCAGCAGTTAGTTTTTCCATCTCTTTCTACTTTCTAGTTAAAAACCCGTTTTGCGTTTGGTCCCCGCCTTTCCTATAACCAGTGTAATCCAGGTACAGATTTGCTGTATCCAGGACTGTTGGTAAGCTTCTGAGCCCCCCCAAGCCCTTCTGTGTTGGAGAGAAGCCTTCTAGCTTATCAGTGGGAATGGTAAGCACTAGGTAACCTATCTACCACAGGAGGAGTGGTTTCTGGCCCAGAAATTATAGTTTATTGGCTATTTGGGAAGCTTTTCCATCTCTTTCAACCTTCTGATTTAAAAGCCTGTGTTTGTGCTTGTTTCCTGCCTTTCCTGTTACTAATCTAGTCCAGGTACAGATTTGTTGTATCCAGGACTCTTTGTAAGCTTCTGAGCCCCCCAAGCCTTTCCATGTTGGAGGGAAGCCTTCTAGCTTATCAGTGGGAGTGGTAAGCATCAGGTAGCCTATCTACCACAAGAGGAGTGGTCCCTGGCCCAGAAATTGTAGCTATTGGCTGTTTGAGCAGTTTTTTCCATCTCTTTCAACTTTCTGGTTTGAAAGCTGAACTTGTGCCTGTTTTCCACCTTTCCTATAACTAGCCTAGTTAAAGAGTTGCTGTATCCAGGATTGTTAGTAAGCTTCTGAGCCCCCAAGCCTTTCTGTGTTGGAAGAAAGCCTTCTAGCTTATCAGTGGCAGTGGTAAGCACTAGGTAGCCTATCCTCCACGGGAAGAGTGAGTTTTGGCCCAGAAATTGCAGTTTATTTGGACGTTTGGGCAGTTTTCCATCTCTTTCAACTTGCTGGCTTAAAAGTCTATGTTTGTACTTGTTCCTTGCCTTTCCTGTAACTAGTCTAGTCCAGGTACAGATTTGCTGTATTCCAGGACTCTTTGTAAGCTTTTGAGCCCTCCAAGCTTTTCTGTGTTGGAGGGAATCCTTCTAGTTTATCAGTGGGAGTGGTAAGCATTAGGTAGCCTATCTACCACAAGAGGAGCGGTTCCTGGCCCAGAAACTGTAGCTATTGGCCGTTTGGACAGTTTTTTTCCATCTCTTTCAATGTTCTGGTTTAAAAGCCACACTTGCGCTTGTTTCCCACCTTTCCTGTAACTAGTCTAGTCCAGATACAGAGTTGCTGTATCCAGGACTGTTGGAAAGCTTCTGAGCCCCGCAAGCCTTTCTGTGTTGGAGAAAAGCCTTCTAGCTTATCAGTGGGAGCGGTAAGCACTAGGTAGCCTGTCTACCATGAGAGGTTTTTGGCCCAGAAATTGTAGTGTATTGACCATTTGGACAGTTTGTCCGTCTCTTTTAACTTCCTGGTTTAAAAGACCACATCTGCACTTATTTCCCATCTTTCCTGTAACTAACCTACTAGGTAGCACTAGAAAGCCTTAAACTGATACAAGCCTTCTAGCTTAGGAGAGAGACTTTGAAGGGATTAAGTATCAGTTTTCTGTACTTTCTTGCTGTACTTAACTGTTTTCTGCCTAAGCGCAGATTTTCCAGCGTTTACTGTGATTTAAAAGCTTGTTTGTTCACATATTGTACTTATTTGACTACCTGCACTTTTAAAAAGTTTTTTTTTTGCTTAAATAATTTGTTTAACTGTTGTAGGCTACACACTAACGTGTAATAGCCTTTTCTTATCGTTTGTAGTCGTTTAAAGCTGTTTTAAGTGTATTTTGTACTGTTTTTGCCTTATCTTTTCAAAAAAAACAAAAAAACATTCCTTGTTTCCCGCCTTTCTAAGCTAGTATAGTCCAGTTTTCAGGCTAGTGCTGAATTCAGGGCTGTGATACTAGTTTCTGAGTTGCCAATACCTTACTTGGATAGAAGGAAGCTTCTCTGTTCACCTGTGAGAGAGGGGAGCTTTGAGCAACCTGTCTGCGTTTGCACGGTTTTGTGCACTGGACAGTGCCGGTTAGCTACGGTTAAATTATTCCCGGCTCCACTAAGTCTCCTCTTCAGTTTTTCCCTTAAAACTAGTCTAACTCTCAACTTAAGCACTCAAAAAGCATCTTACAGCCCAGCACTTGCTCAGACCTAATAGCAAGCACTAATATACCCTGACACTAATTGCCCAGCAGGGCAAGGTTCTTTATTCACCCCTCACCAACCAAGTGACTAAGAAGCTAACCCTACTATTCAGACACGACCAAAGGGCAACTTCAAGTGCACTCTCCAGTCCAGCTGGTGAATCTGGGTATCCTGAGGCAATGTTGCAATAGCCTCATGTACACAGACAACCCTCTCCTCCTACCACAAAACACTAACATATGCGAGAGATGCAATTATACAGTCAAACTGGAAGCTAAGCTGTCTCCACCCAAGATTGGAACAGACAGTCAAGAGGAGAAGGTTAACACTTGCACCACAACTCCAGCCACACATAGACCTACTAAAACAGCACTGGCAAAAAATACACATAAATACACAAAATCATACTTGGAGGCTCTAAATAAAAACCTGCAAAAGCATCAGAGACCTCCAAAGCAGACACCCAAACAACCTGCACTTCCCGTCACAAACCAGACAACACATAAAACACAAAATCAGTGTGCCACACAATCACAGCTCTTAAGGCAAAATAACATACCTAATACACTAGTAATAGGTGACTCTATAGACAGGCACACTGATGTCCCACTCACTAGGCTGGACAAGCAGAAGGTTACTGTTAGCTGCCTGTCGGGAGCCAGAATTCGCCACATAACACAAGCACTCAGGTCACTCCAGAACAAGTACAAATATGGCTCTGTCATTGTTCATGTTGGTGTGAATGGCCTGAGACATACCACCCTGGACTACATGAAAAGAGATATGGAAGAGCTCTCTGATCATGTAGCCCAGGCTGATATGACCCTGACCCTGAGTAGCATCCTGCCCTCACCAAGAATGATACCTCAGTATAAAGAAAAAATTATCAATTTCAACAATTTGCTAAGCTTCTGGTGTCATTCAAAGGCGATCCAGTGTCTGTCAGCCTGGGACGACATGCTCGACAAGCCGCATTGCTTCACAAGAGACGGCTTGCACCTGTCACCCCTAGGCTTTCGAATACTGGTGAAGGCTCTTGCTGCCCCGTAGTGCCTTTTTCTAGGCAAGGCTCAAAAGTCAAACCCACCTCCGTAAACAGCACAATTAACAAAAAACTGAGGGTTATGCTGCTCAACGCCAGGAGTTTAAATCTCAAAATGCACGCGCTCAAAACACTCCTCAGTATGGAGAAAGTCGACATCTGTGCAGTAACTGAAACCTGGTTCAAGGCTCCAGACAGTACCCCAGCACTACCGGGGTACAACTCATACCACACGTTTCGGCCAGAGAACACAGACCGAAACACAAAAGGGGGGGGTGTATCCATATTCATCAAGGATACCTACACCTCCAGGTTAGTGGCGCAGCATGATACCTCTGAGATCATCCATGTACAACTAACATCGGGCAAATCTGCAATGCAAATTGTGGCCTGCTACAGTTCACCATCCATGACCCAGGACCACCACTCCACCTTTCTGGAGACACTGGAAAACATGAAGGTCCTACCAAACACTCTGATATTGGGCAATTTCAATTACCCTACCATTCACTGGGAAAACTACTCGAGTACAAATTCCCAGGCCCAGCGCTTCCTGGAATTCATCAACTCAAACGCCCTGGATCAGCTGGTAAACTCCCCTACCAGAGGAAAAAACATATTGGACCTGGTCATCACCAACATGGGCGACAGGTGTTCTACACCAGAGGTCAACCCGTCACTGGTTAGATCAGACCATAAACTAATCACTCTGGATGTCCACACCCCACCACCACCCCCAATTAAGGAAACCACAGTAAAAAACTTTTCCAAAGCAAACTTCACTTTACTTAAGACAGAGATGGTAAGTTTCACAGCCCCCACGCTAAAGGATAACGCTGCCCAAGATGCAGAAACCTTTACAAATACACTCTATGAGCACCTACAAGGATGCATGCATCATGCCATCCCTAGCAAAACCAAGACTCACTCCTCTAAGAGAAGGAAACCAGCTTGGTGGACCCCTGCAATAAACAGGCTATACAATAGAAGGAGGAAACTAGTTCAGAAAAAAAGCAAATCCCAAGAAGGAAAGACATCCCTGATCAGTATCAGTAAGAAACTGAGGTCCCTCATGAAATCATCCAAGGCTAACTTCAAAAGAAAAATAGCCAAGGATTCAAAAGATAACCACAAAGCCTTCTTTAGCTATGTTACGAATCTAAGTGGCAACTCACAGATATGCACTGAACTAGTGCAAAATAGCACAAAATATACTAAACCTACTGATACTGCCAACATCCTGGCAGATAGATTCAGTGCAAACTTCACCCCCCTCTCACCACCAAAAGGGCCCACAACAATACCAGAAAAGTGTAGTGTCCCAAAAATCACAGATGCACAGGTGAAAACAGCCCTTTCAAAAGCCAAAAGCACAGCGTCAATGGGACCAGATGGTGTCCCAGGCTGCATCTTGCACGAACTACAGAACTAATTAACCCCCCACCTAAACACGCTGTTCAACCTCAGCCTCTCCACAGACTACGTGCCCATAGAATGGAGCACAGCAACGGTTATTCCTTTCCACAAAGGAGGGGCCACAACTGACCCTGGTAACTATTGCCCCATAAGCCTGACTAGCCTGGTCTGCAAGGTTATGGAGTGCATCATCATGGAACTCATTAACAAAGACATTGGGAACCTCCAAACACTTTACCCGACCCAGTTCGGCTTTGTTAAGGGCAGATGATGCCTACTAAACCTGGTTGACTTTTTCGAGACAGTCACCAAGGCCATAGACGAGGTTAAGGTGGTTCACACAGCCTACCTTGACCTTGCCAAGGATTTTGACACCATTCCCAACTCAGGTATTACAGAAAAGCTCATCAGCCTGAACATAAACTCCTACATCATGAGATGGGTTGCCAACTGGCTTATAGACAGAACTCACACAGTAAGAATAGCGGGCTCCAGGTCCAACTCTAAACCGGTCACAAGGGGTGTCCTGCAAGGCTCGGTTCTGGGACCCCTACTGTTCGGCATATACTTCTCAGATGTACAGGCAAACACAGGAGGACTATGGCTAATCAAGTTCGCCAATGACTGCAAACTGGGAGCCATAATTGACTCTCCAGCTGACACGGACATCCTCCAAAAGGGCCTTACTGGGACAGACACCTGGTGTCAAAGTCACAGCCTCAAGCTAAATGCCAAAAAATGCATAGTCATCCCGTTTGGGAAAAACAAAACACCCACAAATTACCACATAGGTGGCAGCCCCCTTAATACAGAAGAGGTAATAAGAGATCTGGGGACCCAGGTAGATAGTAATCTCTCCTTTGACAATCATATTCATAAATCTGGAGAAGGGATTAACCAGGCATATTGCCAAAGTAGTTAGGAAATCCTTCTATGTGGCCCATCTAATTTCTAAAGGGTTTGCATCTAGAAATAAAGAGGTTATAGTGCCCCTCTCCTTGTCACTCATTAGACCCATCATAGAGTACAATGCCCCATTTGGGATGTACCTCACAAGATACTTCCAACAGCTGGAAAGACCACAAAAGTACCAAGAGGATTACGGGTCTCAAACATATGTCCTATGCAGCCCGACTGAAAAAACTCCAGCTATACTCAGTGGCATATCGCTTACTCAGAGGTGATCTCTGCCTGACTTACAAAGCCATGTCCAACTCAGAATTGATGGACATGCTCCACCTAAAGAAATCCAAGTCACTGTGAGCCATGCACTCTAGTCAGCTAAACCTCGCCACAGCAATAAATAGAACATGCTGGAAGGATAGATTCTTATCACAGAGACTCCCCATGCTTTGGAACAAAATTCCAAATTACATCAGGTAGAGACCCTCACTAGCACTCTTCAAGAGAAACCTTGACGAGTGGATGGGTAACAGAAAATACACCCCTGGGATCACTTCATTGGCTCTGCTTGACAGAGGATCAGTTAATTAATCAATGGGGCGGCAAAAGCCGACACACTCTGGCTAGGTTTATAAATGCCCTCGAGCAGATAGCCTAGTACCTACCTATGAACCTATGAACCTAAACATAACCAATACATATTAAGTACCACAAGCACAACGACAGGGAAAAAAACAGCGCTTGTGGATGTTCATCGTGTTTCACGGTTGTAGTCATTACACTTGGGTTGGTTGTTGGTTGCTGGCAGGTGACCTGCAGTCGGCCCGAGTTCTAAAGTCTTGGTCCGGCGTCGGTTGCTGTCACTTCTTCCCTGACGTCAGTGCGCCAGGGGTATAAAAGTTGCAACCAACGCCATTTTCTTCAGTCTTTCTTGCCGCGCGGTGCCCGAAGCAAAAGCAGTTCGCAAGTGCCAGTCGGCCGACTCCTGAGATTTTCAAAATTGAATTTCAGAACCGAAGTCTTCAATAAAGTTAAGTACCCCGTTGGAGAAACCTTTTCTTGCCCCAGACCGATGTCAGTAAAAGTTAATAATTGTATTTCTTGTGGGAAGCAAATACCTCATAAGGACTTTCACTCTTACTGCACTCCTTGCCTAGGCCCTGACCATGACGTTACTAGTTGTCGGTTTTGTGCTAGATTCAATAAACGCACTATTAAACATCGGTTTGATTTTGCTTTACATTATTTTGGTTGAAGATTTAACTACATAATGCCTTCGGAACAACCGACGACTGGAATGTATAAAAAACACAAAGACAAAGAAAAAGACAGGCATCCGAGGTCCAAAACCGACGACGAAGCCTCTTCTAGGCCAGTCGCCGGTTCGCCGGTTCTCAGTGAGGCGCTTTCGCAGCCCCTGATACCCGCTACCTCAGAGCCACAGGCCGTAACCAACAGCCACATGGAGACATCGAGGCCTGTGGAAACTCAAGGTATTGGGCCTATGGAAACTATACCCTCAGATGGGTCTGGAGCCACTGAGCAGGCACCGGCTTCTGAGGGTGTTTTCAGACCTTCACAGCTTACAATTAAAGCTACTACAGCAGCAAAGGCAAAGTCAAAAACACCATTAAAGACAAGGAAACTAGTACAGCATTCTCCAGAACAGTTCATCCATGCCAAAGAAACAGATGCTTAAAATGGCCAAAGACCTTATTACTTTAATCAGGGGCTCCCATCCCCCTCCTGACAAAAGGCCTAGGCAAGACACAGATTATGATTCCTTTGATCAGGTTTCCATTTCTTCTGATTCTTCTTCTGACCAGGGCTATTCTCTCCCTCCCTATGAGGACTCTGATGCTGAAGAATCCATTCCTTCAGCCTCACCACCTGAGGATTACTCTTTTGGGGAAGCCCTGCACACCATGAGGGAGTATTTCCATTGGGAGAGCCAGGATTACTCAGAATCCAAAAAAAGACTCAGAGATTTCCTTTTATTGCCTCAGCACAGACCCCTGGCTATCCCCACTGTGCTTGATATTGTAGATGATGTTTTTTCTGAATCCAGTCTGTCTCCAGATTCTTTACCCCCTGCACCAGTAAAGCCAGACAGGTACTACAGAGTCCCTGACTCTCATAAATTTCTTTACAAAAACCCTGCTGCAGACCCAGAAACAATTTCCCAGGGTCCTAAAGGGGTTAAAGCTTCCACTGCCAAAAATCCTGTCCCCTCAGATAGGGATTCCAGAGCTCTGGACAGATGGGGGAAAAAGTTTACACTTCTGTTACTTTAGCTGTAAGAGCTTTAAACTGTCAGTTTCACATGCTTAAATATCAACAGTATCTCATGTCATTGTTAAAGCAGAAAATGATTACAAATATAGAAAGTCCTGACAGTAAAGAAATGCAGGATTTATTGCATGCAGTTGAACAAGTAGTAAAGCATACTCTGCAATGTGGTTTTGATTCATTAGAGGCTTCTTGTAGAGCCGCAGTTACAGGCTCAGTTATTCAAAGACATGCTTGGTTGAAAGAACAAAGTTTACCTGACCATGTTAAAGTAAAATTATTGGATGCTCCACTACAGCATGATACTTTGTTTGGTGTTAAGGCAGAAGAGGTGTTAAAGAAAATGGAGGATAAAGCAAAGTCAATGCAAACTGTGAAAGATTTCTTACAGGTTCAACCACCTAGATTTAGCAGAAACTGGCCTTCAAAAAATTGGTCCTTTCCAGTGTCAGACAGGCCACAAAGAGGCAGATACAGACGCCCAAGAGGCAGATCTCAGCCCCAAGGCTCCTACAGACCTAAACAATGGGGTACTTCAGCCCCCAAAGGAGGAGAAGACAAATCACAACCTTATAGGAAACAATCACAATGACTTGCCTCTGCAAATGCCAAGCTCTTACCAGTTGACAGCACCCCTAGGGGGAAAGATAGCACTTTTCTCAAAAAATTGGCACATGATCACCCAAGACCAACGGGTGCTGAATATAGTTTCTCAAGGGTACAGATTCCACTTCCACATGCTTCCAAGGTCAAAATGTATGCCAAACCTGCCACAAAACCAATGGGCAGAGGCACAAAAACAGATTGCTGCTCTTATGGATATGGGAGCTATTCAAAAAGTCCCACAAGAAGAACAGGGCCAAGGATTTTACTCACGGCTTTTCCTAGTACCCAGAAAAGACAAAGCCTGGAGACCAATACTGGACCTGTCAATCCTAAATGCTTTCCTGGATGTTCCAGAATTCAAAATGTTAACATTACAACAACTTCTGCCCATGCTGGGCAAGGAGGCTTGGCTAGTTACTTTGGATCTCAAGGAGGCATACCTGCACGTCCCAATCAGACAATCGTGCAGAAGATACCTCAGATTTATAGCAGACTCAATGCATTACCAATTCTCTGCACTGCCCTTTGGCTTATCTACTGTGCCCAGGGTCTTCACAAAATGCCTGGCACCAGTAATTGCATTTTGCAGACAGAAAGGAATTCAAATATATCCCTACTTGGACGACTGCCTTATTCAAGCAGAGAGCAAGCACATTCTTCTAAAGCACTTGGCGTTTATAAAAATATTGCTAATTTGCCTAGGGTACACAGTAAACGAAAATAAATCAAAACTAGTGCCCTCTCAAGAGATAATATTCCTGGGTGCAAGCTTAAATACAACTGCCCAGATGGCTTATCTCACACCAGACAAAGGCAATGGACTCATTACTTTCAAATGATGGCAACAAAGACCCAGCTCCCTGCAAGAAAAATTCTGCAGGCCCTGGGTTTCATGGCATCTTGCATTCTACTAATTCCATATGCCAAACTGCATATGAGGAAACTACAATGGTATCTAAAAACTGTTTGGACTCAACATTGTCACAGCCTAGAGACAATAATAACCTTGATTCCCTGCCTACAACAGGAGTTTTGATGGTGGTCCCAGGCCTGTCACCACAACAAGGGACAGCCTTTCACCTTACCTACAGCAAGGCAGACAATAACAACAGATTCATTGGATTATGCCTGGGGAGCACATATGGCAGGAAAATGTATTCAGGGCATGTGGCCCAAGGAACAAATGCATCTTCACATCAATCAAAAAGAGATGCTAGCTGTACAGAATGCCCTGACAGCCTACAAGGACCTAATACATCCTGGACAATTATTAATAAAGATGGACAATACCACAGTTATGTGGTACATAAACAAGCAAGGGGGCACACATTCCTACCCCCTATGCAGACAAGCCATGACTTTGTGGAACACAGCACTGACCTACCAGGTACATCTGCAAGCACAATTCCTGCCAGGAACAAAAAATACACTGGCAGACTAACTAAGCAGAAATCTCATGGATCCCCATGAATGGAAGCTAAATCCACAAGTGTTCAACATGATAACAAGGGAATGGGGACGCCCAGACAGAGATCTTTTTGCCTCCCCTCACAATTGCCAAATACAGAAATTTTGCACAAGGACTTATCACTCTCAAGCATGGAAAGTGGATGCTCTATCTTTCAGCTGGAAACACCTGACAGTCTATGCCTTCCCTCTGATGCCTCTTCTCACCAAGGTGCTTCTAAAAGTCAGACAAGAGAGGCCAAAATGATCTTGATTGCACCAGACTGGCCACGCCAGCACTGGTACCCAATCCTAAAGATTTTGTCCCAAGGCCCACCTTGGCCTCTACCTCAAATCCCTCATCTTCTGACACAGCAAAACAATCAGATTCTGCACAGTCAACTCAGAACCTTAAACCTGGCAGCATGGCAGATAATGTAGCCACTCAGACTGCACCTCTCTCTAAAGCTGTCATGGATGTAATTTTGGAAGCCAGGAGACCCAGCACTAGGAAATCTTATGCAGAAAAATGGAAGAGATTCTGTGCTTGGAACCAGGCACAAGGGCTTGACCCACTGGTCCCTAATATGCCTCAGATTTTGCAATACCTGACTGAGATGTTGGACAAAGGCCTATCTTTTTCATCTATTAAAATCCATGCCTCTGCCATTTCAGCTCATTACAATACAGATCCTCCTATTTTTTCACATCCTCTACTACGACAGTACCTCAGAGGGGCAAAGAATATAAGACCCCCTAGGAGAGCACCAGTACCTACTTGGGACCTCAATTTTGTTTTAGAAAAACTAACACTGCCTCCATTTGAACCAGCCAGCACAGCTGATCTAAAATTCTTGCCATGGAAAACTGCTCTGCTCCTAGCAATAACTTCAGCAAGAAGAGTCTCAGAGTTACAGGCATTGATGGCTGTGGAACCTTTCCTCATTTTTCACCAGGACAGGGTTTCTCTAAGGATGAACCCAACATTCATGACAAAAGTGGTCTCTAATGTGGCCTTAAACCAAACCATTCATTTGCCTACTTTCTACCCAAATCCCCAGAATAAAGGGGAAAGACTTCTGCACGCTTTGGATATACACAGGCAGCTATGATTTTACTTGGACAAAACAAAAGCTTTCAGAAAAACTGAGCAACTGTTTGTAGCATATGCTGCAGGATCACAAGGAAAACCTATTACAAAGCAGACAATTTCCAAATGGATAGGACACTGCATCCACTTCTGTTATGCACAACATGGCAAATCTGTGCCTAAGGGCATTAGGCCTCATTCTACCAGAGCAGCAGCCACTTCAGCAGCTTTCCTCAGAGGGGTACCAACCAAGGACATATTAGAAGCTGCAACCTGGAGCTTAGTGCACACTTTTACCAAGCACTACCACCTACCTCTCTACTCCAAATCCAGAGCAGGCTTTGCCACTGCAGTTCTGCAGGGCTTGTTAGCCTCGCCAAATCCAATCTAGACCCAGCCACCCAACCTCAGCTTTGGGATTCTACCCAAATGTAATGACTGCAACAGTGAAACATGATGAACATAGTACAGTTGTGTACCTACCATAAATGTAGATGTTCGAGTGTATTCACTGTTGCAGTCCTGGTTACCCACCCACCACCCCCCTGTTTGCTGGGACTATTCTGTACTTCTCAACTCTATACAACCTATGTGGTGTATTTGCTTTTAGAAGAAGGAAATGTTTATAGTAATATATGCATGGTTGTTTGGCATATTTTTATCTTTTCAGCCTTCATATCTGGGGGCACCTGACATCTGGGGCAAGAAAAACTGAAGAAAATGGCGTTGGTTGCAACTTTTATACCTCTGGCACACTGACATCAGGGAAGAAGTGACAGCAACGATGCTGGACCAAGACTTTGGAACTCGGGTCACCTGCCAGCAGGATAACCCAAGTGTAATGACTGCAAAAGTGAATACACTCGAACATCTACATTTATGGTAGGTACACAACTGTACTTTTTGTATACTGGTAAAAAGTAATCAAAATAAATCCTATATATGTTCAGCTGCAGTGGAATGGAGTTATGAAGTATATAGTTATAGTTATACCAAGAGATGTAAAGAGTGGTTATATATATGTTAACTAGTAAAGGAGGATGTAAGTACTGTTTTTTTCCATGTGTGGCAAACAACTGGTCCTTGCTTAAATTAATGTGCTTCATAAAGTGTATTACAGGAATACAGCATTTACAGATTCATCCATGGCGATGTCGCAATAAGAAAGTTACTTGGCAAGAAGCCACATAGTCTGAAACCAGGCAATGACACCACAACCCCTTTCTTTTCATTTCCTTTGCCCCATTGTGCATTGTGACTCTCTGAATGAATTGGCACAATCTCCTGACACTTGTGTTTTTTCTGCCTTACATTTACAAATTTTTTAAGTTACCTAGGAAACAGAGTCTTTTGTGTTTAGTGTTTACAAGTGCTGTTCACGTCCACTGAGACTTCACACAAAAGCAGGCAAGGACAGAAAGTTTCAGGCAAGCATTTATGGAGGGGAATTCTTCAGGCGGGGAAAAATCATGGGGTTGTTTGGTAGACACAGAGAAATGGGTAAGTTTGCTTTTACAAAATGTAAAGTTATTCTCTATGACTTTTCAAAACAGAGTCTACTTTTTACATTATGACAGATTTATTATCCTAAATGTAAGCAGTTTGTTTAATAGTTGTTTGAAAAAAATGCCCTGTGCCTAACTTCCAAAGAAAAGCTGTATTTAGTCAATGAATGTGTTCCTGGCAAGTCAGTTTTTGATTGTTTTGCCTTGGCTCTCTTCTATGCTGTTGTACACGTTCACATTGAGAAGTAACATGAGATATAGTACTGTTTGATATTAAGTAAGTGTATATCAGATAATGTGTCACTGGTAGTATTTAAGCAGTCATGCATGCAAGTTTATAGATAAGGAATGCATTTTATTTATTTATTTAGTTTTATTTTACATTTGTTTACCAGGGTAGTACACTGATCACTCTTGACCATTTGCAGGTACAGCCCAGGTTGTTATGTTATGTTATGTTACTTTCCACTATTTATATAATTAGTCATAATTAGCTATACTTTAAAAAGGAAATATCATATCAAAAATGAATGAAGTAAAATATGTGACATTTTAGACCAGGATGTAATAACCAAAGAAATAATATTCCATTTTCTTGTTACCTGCTCAGAATGTTCTGTCACTTCTTTCCTTACACTTTACTACAGTTGTGCCCGACACTGTTCATTTGCAGTGTCTATAACAGTCTCTGACATTCTAAGTATTGTCTGTTGCATATATGTACTGGATTATAAACTATATAAAATGCTTGATTAATCTATTATTTAATAACATCCATAACAGACATGGCTTATGTAAATTCTCATCAACAAATAAGTTGAAACCAACTGAACTTTTTACAGAATAAGAATGTTACAATTGTAGAATAAAATTCTAAATAAATGTAAAAGGAGGCAATGACAGGGAATATCTGTCTACTACATGGTTTTGTTCTCAGATTGTGTTTTTTCCCAGATACGCTTGAGTGATTCAGAACTTCTAAGACATACTGTCAGACTTTTTCTGAGCTGTTTTTCAGTAACAGCTCAGAAAATCCAGACAGAACACTACTCAAGAAGACAAGTGTTATGTAAATAGCTCCTTCTTGAGGGAGGCTGTCACATGTATATATTTTTTCATTTCTTCCAAATGAGGTAAATGCACATAACTTTTATCAGTGTGAGTGGAAAGCTATCAATGACATTTGTGAATTATAAATCTGCTATTTTTTCTGCCTTGTCATGATCGGGACAGTAGATCACAGTCTGTTTTAAATATGCATCCTATTCTAAAGCACCCTCCTAGTTGTGTTTAGAATCTGAGGAGCCAGTAAGTAGTACGGTTGAAGCTCAGTAGCTGTATAACAAATGAAAGAATTCCCCTCAGGAAGGAAAATCAACCTCCTAAGCAATTTATTTTTAACTGGATAA
The DNA here is from genome assembly GCF_019279795.1 of Protopterus annectens. NCBI lineage: Eukaryota > Metazoa > Chordata > Ceratodontiformes > Protopteridae > Protopterus > Protopterus annectens. The sequence continues at coordinate 396,464,645 of NC_056736.1, forward strand.
GTGAACTACTAGTCCTTCTCAGACCCTTTTCAGCTACAACCTAACCCCCCCCCCCAAAAAAAAAAACAGAAAAGCAACAGTAAGTGTAATATATATGAACAGTTTTGGATTAAGTATACCTTGGGTCCTATGCTTTTTTAAAATCCATAGTCCCCCCCTGCCCTGCACTCCCATCCATTGTCATCACTCTTTCTGCACCTGACCCCTAATCTCAACTTATTTTGGGAGATCACACACATAAATAAACATATCTATCATTATTTAGTGACTGTAATTTTCAATGATTTGTCAGAAAACTACAAATGGTGTGTCAAACAGAACAAACATATGAGGCAAAATGAGGAACATTCTGTAAAATCAGGGACAATTAAACAGCATAGCACTATTATTGTCAAAATTACCTCCTTGCCTTCATCTACTCTAGGGTTTGATTCCCTCATCCTCTGTTTGCCTATTGTGTTTTCTGAGCAGTTAACAAAAAAAAAAATCAGTGTACAAATTTCTTTATTGTAATTCCAGCTTCCAAATTTTGAACCTTAAACACATAAAAATGCCACAGTGGTGGTGCTGCGGTAGCGTTGTCGCCTCACAGTAAGACGTCCTGTTCGATTCTCAGCTAAAGCGTCTTCTGTGCGCAGACATGCGTGAATGGGCGTTCCTTCTTTGAAGGTTGTGCATCAGGGCTGGCAACTTGGCACATAAAAATCTACTGCCAATCATTAGCGGACCGGCATTCCGCTGTGGCAACCCCTAACCGGGAAAAGCCGAAAGACACAACAAACAAATAAAAATGCCACTGAAGATAAAATAATGTTAACTTTCTAAAGTGAATCAACAGCTAGTGTGAAAGAGAGCACTAAGTTATATAGCAAGTAATTTTCTCAGAAGGTGAAGGAGCCCAGACTAGTACTGTACTGCGACTGCACCCACTGCTAGCCAGCCCGTTACTGTGCAAAAAAACAAAACAAAAAAAAAAGTGACAGCATTCATGGCAATGATGATTTAAAATGATGTGCTCTTATTTTAAGAACTACTTTCTTGCTTTTATATACTCCATTTTCTCCTTTAGTCTCCATTTGCCTACTCTGTTGGTTAAGTAGTTAACGCACACACAATAAAAAACAAAACCAAAATCAATGTATAGAATTCTTTACATGCTTCCAGCTTCCCAATTTTCAACCGTAAACAAACAGAAATTGCACTGTAAACAATACAGTGTATTACCACTGGGCCACTGACAGCTACTGTGCAAACAAAAATAAAAATTGCTAAAAATAGTCACAGCAAAGAAGACTAATTTAATGCAATGACCATTTTTATAAACTACCCTCATACTACACACTTTGGCAAGGAAACTGAAAACAAACTTTATTTTATTACAAAGAACCACTACTTTCGAAACTCACCAATGGTTCCAAATATCCCTTTTTCAAAACATGTTTATAAAGGAAGAACAAAACATTTTACTGCAATGGAAGAACACCATTACTAAATTGATTACTACATCCAATTAATAAAACAATTAAAGCTGTTGAAAGCAATAAGGTTTACTAAAACTTTTTCAAGTCACAACTCTAAAGAGGAAAAAAAATAAATACACATATATGAATTAAACAGACATACCTATCTATAATAAATAATCAATTATCAGTTAATTATTTAGTCCAAAAGGATGAAGTATATTATGTGAAAAAATAAGCAATGCTTCCTTTCTTAAGATAATTTCAGCAATATCAAAAACAGTCCAGGTGAATCAATTTGGCTCAGTTAAGGGTAGACTATGCTTATTAAACCTAGTAGACTTCTTCAAGAAAGTCATAAAAGCCCTGGATGAAGGTAAGACAGTATATACTGACTATCCTAACCTGGCCAAAGCTTTTGACATAATCCCCCATGCAGATATCATTGAGAAACTTTTCCAGCTGGGGATTAACACTTACATCATTAGATAGGTAGTCATCTGGCTCACAGACAGAACACATATTGCCAAAGTTGGAGACTGAACCTCTGCCAGTAGATCCATCACCAGTGGCATACCACAAGGATCTGTGCTGGGCCCTTTACTGTTCAGAATTTATTTCTCAGATGTCCAGGCTAAAGTAGCCAGCCTTTGGCTTAGCATGTTCACTAATGATTGCAAATTTTGTGCAATCATTGAGTACCCCAATGATGTTAACACATTACAGGAAGGGCTAACACAGACAAATGACTGCTGCCAAAGCCACGGTCTAAAACTAAATGCAAAAAGTGCATTATTATGCCATTTGGCAAAGTGGAATTCCCCACTAATTACAGCACTGACAACACCCCTGAAGCTCAAACCCAGTGGTGCAAGACATGGGAACACAGGTAGATAGCAATCTGAACTTTGACCACAAGGTTTCCACAGTGGTAAGGAAAGCCTTCTGCATTCATAGGTAAGGGCATCACATCCAGGTCTAAGGATATTATAACTCCATTGTACTTGACCCTAATCAGACCACTAACAGGGTACAATGCTCTCTTCTGCATGTACCTCACCAGACAGTTGCAGCAACTGGAGAGACCACAGAGGTTTCTCACCAAGAAAGTACAGAGCCTCCAAACCATGACATACATAGATAGACTCAAACCCTGTCACTGTACTGTCATATAGGCTGCTGAGAGGTGACTTGTGCCTGGCCTACAGGGCAGTCTCCGACCCAGTCCTGATGAAATGCTGCACATCCACAAATCTAATGGCACAAGAGCCACTCACTCTATGGATCTTAACCTAGCCTGTGACATTAACAGAACATGCTGGAGAAACAGATATATCTCTAGAGACTGATGCTCCTCTGGAATAAACTTGGAATTCACGTGAAGCAGAGCTCCTCACTGACTTCATTCAACACAACCTAGACAAATGGATGGGAGACCGCAAATTTACCCCAGGATGGCACCTATGTTTGTCATGGACAGGGGTAGTTGGTGTTGACCATAGACTAGCTCTGCAAATTACATCCATCTAATAAGGATAATTGGGGCAACTTGGGATTAACTTAGCTAGGCTTGTAAGGGCTTTAGGGCTGCTAGCCTAGTAACCTCCTATGAATGTAGGAGCAATAATAAATAATAAAAAAGGTTAATAGCTTGAAATTATTATCATGTTATTCTAAAAAGTGCCTTGCAATACGACTTGTGTCCCTGATATGACTTGTATAGGCTTTCTAACAGGTCTTGCAGTTTGACCTATATAATATTTATATAATATATAATATTTATTGGAAGAACATCTCAAACCATGCACTACAGCACTCTGAAAACAATTTCTGTTACTTGAGGGTTTAAAATGCACATCATTAATAACAAAATGTGAATGGCAATCCAAATATTTGCACGTAGAATAACATTTGCAATAATTTCTCACCTCTCCCCCTCCCTTCACAGTAGTACTTACTGTTCAATCTAAAATGAATGCTATCTGGATTACAAAAAACACTGTGAAGGCAATTTTATTTTACCACCATTCAAAGCAATTAAGCACTTTCTTTCTCAAATTATGAACTTCATCAGAACTATGCTAGTTGATTCAAACCCACCCTTTGTATTTCATTTAATAAATATCACAAGTTAAAAACAGCCAACCAAAACTTAAAATCAAAATCAAGTAAAAAATGCTAACATTTCCATTTGTTGTCATATACCATCAGTAAAAAAATACTTTGACAATAAATAGAAAATGTCAGTTATCCTCATTTTCATAGCTACAATACAGCAGATTTCAAACATAAAATACTGTTAACTGAAAACATGTCATTTTATCCTGGCAGTTTTGTCACATCCAGCAAAAACTGACAGTATAATTCCCTTGCTTCTAATTTGTCCTGCCAAGGTCCAGCCCTTTCAAGTCTATTAACATTCTCTTAAACAAAAAAGACAAACTTCTTAAAATTCAGACAAGAAATCGCATATTTATTTAAAGCATTGGTAGAATCCCTTTTCTTAATCACATGAACGTGTTTGTTTGTCCTGCTTCAGAGCACTCGCTCCATTTTACCCACATGAAAGGAAGAGCACCATGTACAGGTAGCAAGGAAGACCACCCTACTGCTGTTACAGTTCATCATCCCAGGGCATGATATGACCTTTTTGTAATTAATCATGGTTATGTTGATACTGTCTAATATGAATCTACACTGTGAACATGATCCACACTTTCTCATGCCAGCTGGTTTTCCAGGGTAATTATTGTACATTAAATTTTGCCTTTCTAGTAGTCTTTTCAGGTTATTACCTCTCTTGTAAATAAAATTAAGAGTCACACTTAATTTTACCAATCAGACCAATAGCTCCTAAAACTTTGGACCTTTTTTTGACAATCAACTCCTTAACTTATGTCATGTTATTATTGTAAAGTAATATCATATCTCCCCATTCTAGATTTCGGTCTAATACCTTGGCAGAACTAGTCTTATGTAGCAGTAAAGATTTTAATATAGGGGAAATTGGTCTCTTTATTTCTCTGACACTCCCTTTCCTATTTGATCTAACATCAGTTCTTGGTACTCCCTTTCTTTAAATAATCTTTTTATATATTCCAGTTTGTCCCTAAACATTTCATCTTGTGATACCAGCCTAGATAATCATATAATTTGTCCTCTCACAAAATTTCTCTTCTACCACATGAGATGGCAACAGGAAAAGTGTAAGTAACTGTTAGAATAAGAAATTTTGTAATAAATAGTAGATTCAGATTTATTCTCACAATAATTTTTGGTTACACAAATATCAAAATAACTAATCCTTTCATAATATTCACACGTAAATTTTCAAAAACCATATGGTGTATATATTAAAAAAATAAATTTTTCCAAAAAAAAAAAAATATATATATATATATATATATATATATATATATATATATATATATATATATATATATATATATCATCCAGGAACTTCAATAGGCTTTCACCTCTTTTCAAAGTAAAGCAACATTACTGACTAAATAGTGGGTAAGAGTAATGGCTGCAATTGTGGAAATGCTATACAAGCAAAGGAAGGTGAAATGCTAAGTCATCAGGTGCCATGTGATGCTTACGGTGTATCTTTTGAGTCCCCCAAGTTTAATTTTGAAAATTGGTTTTAAAAAAAGCCGGTATTATGTGTGGGGACTCATGACAACAACCAAGCTGGTGAAACCGCGAAAGAGAAAATGCAGAGACTTTAGAAGGGTCTTTTAAAGATACAGACCCTTCAATTTGGCAATACTTTTCTGCAGAACAGTGTTGAAGGGGGAGAACTCCAAAGGGTTTCCATATTTGGAAATATCCAAACAGTCTTTCTGAGAGGTCAGTGTTACAGGTGAGTTTTACAGGTGAGTTAATACAGTTATTTGCTTGCATTGGTATTGAGTTGATAAAATTGATTATCAACAACAATCAGAGGCAACATCAGAAGCTTTATGGCCAACTTAATGACCTTCATAGTGGTATCCATAAGGATATATTATTTCCACATATGAAGGATGCATACAATCATATTTTCTCACATTAACAACAAGGTCAAAAGGCATTTAATGGTGAAGTTTTTTTAGATGAACCCACTCCATGGAGACAGAGTCATCTGATGACAGGAAATTAATTCCACTAAGGATGGGCAAAAGTATACACAAGATAATTCAAAGCAGAAGAATCAGAAAGTGAAAAGAAGAAGGGGCCAAGGTCAGAGATGGTAGACCCCATTTTCTTCCCCTTCCAGATACTGTTTACAAGATTGAGGGACTAAATATTTGCAGTCTTAGTCCCATAAAAAAAGATAACAATTTCAATGAACTTTTTAAGAAAGGGTTCACTTTTGTACCGAATTACAAATTTAATATAGAGGACTTATTGATTGAATTGAAATTTTTTGTCTGTCAAGTGAACCTGGGACTTTTACTTGGCTCTGATAGTTATGAAAATAACAACCAGTTTAAGAGGGTATGTATCTTTAATCATCATATTATATATCTGATAATGTAATTTGAAAAAAAATGTGTGAAATTGATTTAAGAAATATAGTTATGAGGAAAATATTTTTTTTATATTTTGACGAAACAACAAAATGGGTTTCTGTACAGGTTAACATCAGACAAGAGTATTAGGATAATGAAGCCCAATAAGGGAGGTGGAGTGGTCATCATGAACAGATTTGACTAAGTGGACAAAATGTTAGATTATCTTAATGGGGGGATTTTTATTCTCTTATATCAAAAAATGAAATTAATGTAGCCTACATGAGAATAGACCTGTGGATTAATGACTTGGTGATGGCCTATCAATTAAATCCAAGCTTTGGTAAGATTTTGAAAGTTGAAAATCACATTATTCAGCAATCTTTGATATACCAAAAATTCATACAAACCCATTGGAACCCCCTTTACATCTAATAGTTTCATCAGTAGGCTCTAAGACTAAACCACTAGCTGTATATGTTGATGGAACACATAATCACTTTTTGGCAATATAGTAAAGGGTTCCTGGGATTTAAAAAAAAATTATCACAAGTGTAATATGAAGAAAATTTATGGATGATGACTATTGATGTTAGGGATTTATTTTTGGTCACCCCACATGATGTGAGCTTAGGTTGGTTTCATGAAGCCTTTATTAGTGAACAAACTTTACCTGAATTTGATATAACTTTGGTCAAATGATGAATGGAAATTGTTCTTAAATATAATTATCAGTAAGTTGATGGACACTTTTACCAACAGGAGAAATGGGTAGCAATGGGTGCCTCAGCTACACCTGTTTTTGCAAATATCATTATGTTAATATAGGAGGAAATTTTGTATTTAGTATTTTATTACAGAAAGTGGTAAAAGCATATAAGAGGTTCAGGGATTATTTATTTTTTTTGGAAAGGGGGTTTAGAAAAAGTTGATGAATTTATTGAATAAATAAACCATACTACCACTTTAAAAAAAAAAAACAAAATTATGAATGGATTAGTTATCTGCATATTTATGTAATCAAAAATTATTGTGAGAACAAATTTGAATCTAATATTTAACAGAGAATTTCTTATTCTAACAGTTACTTACACTTTTCCAGTAGCCATCCTATGTGTCAGAAGAGAAATTTCATGAGAGGACAGATGATACAACTATCTAGGCTGGTATCACAAGATGAAGTATTTAGGGATGAATTGGAATATAGAAAAAGATTATTTAAACAAAGGAAGTATACTGAACTGATGTTAGATAAAATAGGCAAGGAAGTGTCAGAGAAGTGAAGCAAACAATTTTCCTCTATTTTAAAATCTTCACTCGTAAGTAAGATTAGTTGTGATGGTGGCAGGTGGAAATATATACAGGAGAGCTATGATATTGCCCTACAATAACAACATGAGGGAAGTCAAGGATTTGATTGTCAAAAACTAGTCGGGGGGTTTAGGAGCCAGTGGTTTGAATGTAAAATTAGGTGTGACTTCTAATTTTATTTACAAGTGAGGTAATAACAGGAAAGGGCTACTAGAGAGGCAAAATTTAATCTACAATAATTGCCATGGAAACCCAGTTGGAAATTAGAAAGTCTGGGTCAAGCACTCACTGTAGATTCATATTAGACAGTATAAACATAACCATAATAAGTTACAAAAGAGTCATATTATGCCCTGGAATGATGAACTATAACAGTAATGGAGTAATCTATCTTGCTACTTGTATGGAGTGCTCCCCCTTTTATGTTTGTAAAATGGAGAGAGTGCTCTGTAGCAAGATATATGGACATGTTTTGCAATTAAGAAAAGGGATACTACCAATGCTTTAAGTAAATGTGATTTTTTTTGTTTGAATTTTAAGAAGTTCATCTTTTTTGTTTTAGAGAAAGTTAATAAACCTGAAAGTGCTGGACGTTTGGCAGGACAAATTAAAATGAAAGGAATTTTACTGACAGTTATTGTTGGATGCAGCAAAACCACCAGGATTAATGATATATTTTCAATTAATAGTATTTTACATTTTAAAGCTGCTGTTTTATACTTATTAACATGAGTGTAATGGACATTTGTATATACTGATGGTATATGTCATCAGATGAAAATGTTAGCATTTTCAACTGATTTTGTTTTTAACATTTTGATTGGTTGTTTTTAACATGTGATATTAAATGAAATATAAAGGGTGGGGTTGAGTCAACTACAGGAATTCTGATGATTTTTTTTTAATTTGAAAATGAAAGTGCTTAACTTGTTCTGAACTGTGGTAAAATAAAGTTATGTTTACACAGGTAGAGTTCACTTTAGAAGGCTTTTTTGTTTATTTGCTTACTGTACAATCTCTTACATTTGGGTAGTTGTGATATAAAATTTTCATATTTAAATGTCTAATTGCCTCATTTGATTTAATAATATATTAGTGCTGTTTTAAAATGCAAGTTACACCATCAATAAAGGTAGCATGCATTTGTTGTATTCTGTGAATTTTGGATAGCCTTGTAATGTACACTTATTCTGATAATCCAGCTATGCATTAGGGTATGACAGAGGTAAGAAAGGAAGATGTTGTTGTGGTAGGCAAATTTCACACAAAGGCTTTCATACATACCCACTGTGCATTTTGATCAGAACTGGAACACACTGTCGAGGACTGCAGGGTCTTTCAGGGATTAACCCTTAAAACTCTGAGAACTTGGCAGCATTCGCCACAAACCTACTTACACGGGAAGAAACTTGAGGCATACAGCCAGTCCACCATGGTGTCCTTGAGTCCTTCTAATGCCTCAAATATCCAACCCAGGAAAGAATTGATCTAAGGCAGAAGGGGACACTGATGCTGGGACTTCAGTGTCTGATATTCTGTTGCAGTTTGAAGATGTAGGACCCAATGAGGTGCTTTTTCAGCTATTGGACCATACATCTGAGATTCCTGGGTCCTCTGGTGAAGCCCCTTTGGATACTGTCATGCTAAGAAAAGAATGCATGTCTCACTGTGCCAATGACCATGGTTCAGCTTTTAGAATTGTTGTCTCATTGTTGTCATCTGTTGCCAAAGCCCACTTCATATCTGTTGAAAAAGTGAACAGGTAACCCACTGTCCTGTTGAGGGATGACATAAATGGCCATAAGGTGGAAGTCCAAGAACACCATCCACAAGTTCAGATCTCCAAGACAGGTTCATAACTAAAAGAACTCAGAGGGTGAGAGACAAACACCTGCCCCAGTTTCCCTGCAATTGTCAAGTGCTTTGACATTCTGACAGTCTTTACTACCAACCATAGCCCAGATGATTCCCAAACAGTGGCTCTCCTTAGCATAGACTTTTCTCTGAGCCATAAGAACATCCTTCTAATCTCTGATCCCTCTGTGTCTGGAGTTCTCTGTGGTGAATGAAAGGGAAACCTCCCCTCAAAATGTAGATGATGACTTCTCTGAGAGTGAGGAGGAGGAATTGGATTATTCTTCACAAATCTCCGCCTTTGGAAATGATACTAATACAGAAGGTGCTATTTCTTTTGCTTCATGCTGAGAGGAAATCTTATTTGGATGCACTTTGTGGAATGGAAGAAAACTTCAACGAGAGGCCAATGAGGCAACCGATGCACAGAAAAGGTATTCTGATTTATTGGGCTGGTTGCTCCTAAACCTGTCATGATTCCTCCTGTTCTTGAGGCTCTGAAGAAAGCTTTCTTTGCTTTCTGTAAACAGCTGCATATCCAGCCACTTGCCCCTGTGAAACATAATAGGTTCTGTAGGGTCCAGGAGTCCTACAATTTCCTCCACAAAATCCCAGCTGTGGTGTCCATGGATCTAGAGCAGCCAGAAAAGTCCAAATTGTTTTCTGCCCCCAGTACTCTCCCAAATAGCAAGGAAAGTAGGGTACTAAGCCATTTCAAGAAGAAGGTATACACAACTGCCACAGTAGCCTTTAGAGTAGTAAATTAACATGCACAAGTGACCATGTACGGAATTGGTCTGCAAGATTAGGTCAAGGAGAAGGCTGGGAATATGTCTGATGGGAACCTGTGGGTAAAATTGCTAGAATTCACCTAAATTGTTAGTCAGATGTTAAAATGTTCAATTAAGTGTTGCTGTGATACATTACATACATCCATGATGGCAACTGTGGGGGTCAGTCATAATAAGGAATGCCTGACGGAGGTTGCAACCACTGCCAGAAGATGTCAAAATGAGCTGCATAATGCACTTCTGGACAAGGAGTTGCCCTTTTGGGAATCTCACTACTGAAGTCTTAGGAAAGTGAAGAAAGGGGCAAGAGTGTGCAAAGTTTGAACAGCTCTTTACTCCATGCCCAGGTATGACAGGAAATACTCCCTCTAAACCTGGTCCTTGCTATTACAGGCAAAGAAAACTTAGGTCATTGAAAAAACAAAAGGGCTAATATAAGAAAAAGTTTCATGGAGACCACATGGGAAAGCCTGGGGGCCCTTAAGATTCTTCCACCATTAGGGAGCAGCCATGACAACATGGATCTTCCCCCTCTTACCCGTTATCCAAATCCTCACTCCAGCCCCACTGCCTTTCTGCTTCCCCATCTTTAAAGATAGCAGGAAGAGGAATCCAGTGCCTAAAAATGGAAGATTATTACAAAGGACAAATGGATGTTAAAAATTATTTATCAGGGTTACAAAGTACAGTTCATAAAGAAATTCAAGTTGACAGGTATCCACCCTGTGTCAAAATATCAAGTAAATGTAATCCCCCTTATTCTCCAGGAGTTTATACTGCTAAGGTTAATAAACCTGTTCTCAGAAAAGACTGAAACAAGAGGTTCTACTTAAGGCTACTTCTTCATTATCCCTACCAAAAGAGTGATATTCCTTGGGACACTCCTGAACTTCAATTAACAGAAGCTCATCCTTCCCCCAGAGAAGATGGAACACTTAGAAAAATAATTCCATGAGTTGGCACAGGAGAGAATGCCACAGGACTTTGAGGTACACAGCTTTCACTACTCTTATGGTATCCATACCAAACATGCATATGAGAAAACTCCAGAGGTACCTAAGATCTTTATGGAGCCAGCCCTTTCAGTACCTGAAGGAGAAGATTCTAGCCTACTCTGCATATCCCAAGAACTCCAATAACTCCATCTAGATCAGACAGATCCTGGTTTGCACTTCATACCGGAAGCCTGCAATCAGGCATTGACAACAGATGCTTCAGACCAGGCTGGGGATGTACTCACAGAATCTCAAGGCCCAAAGCCTGTGGAATTCAGCCCAAAGAAAGAAGTATGTAAATAAGAAAGATCTGAAGCTTAACACCTTCAAAACAATCTGAAAGAAGGGTGTCTTTCAGGGACAAACACAATACTACAGCAATGTGGTACATCAGCAAGCAGAGAAGAACCTGGTCATAACCCTTGTGTAGGCTTGGCATGACTGCCTGCAAGATAGCACTGCAGGCCCAGATCACTCTAAAGGCAGTCTACGTACCAGCTTATCTGAATTTAGTGGCAGTCCAAATAAGCAGGACAAGGGCAGACCCACACAAGTGGGTGTTATACAGAGATATTTTCCTTCATTTGGTACACAGGTGAGGTATCCAGGGGATAACTCTGTCTGCAGCCATGAGCAAAAGACAGCTCTAGAAGTTCTGAGCAATAACACCTTACAAAGATGTTTGGGCAGTGGATGCCTTCAGACACCAGTTTACTGATAATGAGATTAACATACTTAAAGGGGCTAGGAATCCTACCAGCAGAGACTCTTACTTAAACTAATGGAAGAGGTCCTCTGGTAACATAAAGGAATCAGAATATGCTGCCTGCACTCATGTCCCTTAATGTGCAGTATTTGAGTGAGATGTTTAATTCATGGTTGGCATATGCTTACATTAAGGTACATGTTTCACACATTTCTTTCTTTAACACCTTGATTAAGTTATCACTAAAGACATAAGCAAACATACATTACTATAAAATAGAACAAATCATATTAACGTTTCCACTTACATACATTATATATCATATATATTTCCATTCTTTATAACTATCATCAGTCCAACACTACATAAATTGCTCAATTCCTGTCTTCCCTTAAACCCCACTTCTCATCCTCCTAAACATTATTCTGCATGTATTGTTCCCAAATATTCCTTTTATTTCTATGTCACTTTCTCCTTCCCTATTCTAAACATGATATGTCCATTTCTTTTATATTTGTTGCAATATTGAATACTTCAAATACAGTTGGTTAAAGCTCTGATTTCCATTTTCTAGTAATTGCTTTTTGGTAACCATCAGAATTAAACTTAACATGGCCTTATTATGTCTAGACAATTCAGATCTGATGTCCCAGCTCAAAAAGAATAACTTCCTTATTTGTACCCATTTTTACCCATTATTTTTTGACAAGAGTAGTCTGTAGGGAATTTTTAAAACCTGCCAACTCATCACACTCCCAAAACAGATGTTCCCAGCTACCTCTTTCTTCTCCATCACACCTCCAACATTTACATCTACCTGAGGAAAAATTCTTTGTAGTCTGCTTGGGGTATAAAAATACCTATGTAAACACTTCCATGCAAAAACACTAAACCTAGACTTTATTGCATACTTGGGAATAATACATATGTAATTCCATTGTTCCCTTGTAAATTGTTTATCCAATCTCTCTTCCCAATCTTTTCTAGCCTCCTCTGATTGATTCTTATAATTACTATCTAATATTTTATATGCCCTACTAATTATCCATTTTTTAACAGCAGCTTCTGTTCTAGATTCAGCTAAAAACTCTACCAGAGCAGGTCTTTCACTTATGATGCCCCTATCTTTCTCTTTGCCTATACTCTGTTATCAGTTCCTGGCAAGGAAGGCAGTCTCTAGCCTGCAGTTGAAATGTCTTCTTGGCCTTATCCCATTCTATTACCTTCCATGTCTAGTCATTTGCTCCTAATACCTTGGTTCCTTTGCCAGTTTTCTACAGTAAATTCCACCCCATTTTACATATTCTCTGTACTCCTACTAGCATTCATCCCAATTAGGAAAATTTTCTTTCTCCATTCTCATGTTGGCTTAGTTCTTAGAATATTTTCTTCTACTTTATGAATATAATATTCTGTATGGCTGTTGTTATTCTCCTTAAGAATCTGCATCCAAAATCCAATTTTCTCCATATTTTTGGGATTCCCTAACCCCACATCTCATCACCATCCCTTTCCACTTTGAATTCTCACTTTCTAACTGTTTGTGATGTGTATACATAATTGTGTAGCTCTAAAATAGCTCTTCAAATCACATAATTCTAAACCACCTTGATCTATTGGACAGATCAACTTATCTCACTTAACCCTTGCCCTCTTCCCTCATAGATAAATTCCTTCAACCCTTTATTAATTATTGTCCACAACCTCTCCTCCTACCATCCATATCCATGAAAAAGAGCTTCCAAGTTCTCAATTTTTGTATAATCTTTTGTTTAGTCTCTTCCCACATGCTGCCATCAAATATATTAATGCATCAAAAACACTCTTAAGTGCTTCTTGTGAATTTTAATAAATCAGGGAGCCTCCCATATTGGCAGAATATTGTTTCCCTGCTTTTATTTGTATTTCCCAGAACACTTTTCAAGTCCCATTTATGAGTCATGCTAAACGTAAGAAAGTGGTTGTTTTCTTGTCCTATTGAAATACAATGGCAATATTTTGAATCCCAGTTCTTTTACATATCTTCTGTAAAAGGACTACTTCTGTTTCTCCTTGACTGACTGTCGTTTGTGTTTCTATCAGTCCCTGTTTTACAATATTCACAGCAGTCATGCAGCTCAAGCCAAATTTTTTTTATTTATTTATGTATTTATTTATTTATTGACATTTGTTAACCAGGTTTATCCAGCTGGGCTTGTGGCCCATTTTCAGTGGCGACCCGAGCAGAAAAGCTCCAAGAAAAACAGAGATTATATATACAGAGAAATTATAACGAATACATTAACATGGGAACAAGAAATTGAACAAAAATTTCAAGGAACAGATATTTTGAAGACAGCAAAACTGGTAACATATACGTTAAACATGCGATTAACATGTGATCAAAAATTGAAATTATACAATAGTATTTGACAGACAAAAATAAAAGAGATACATGTTGTCAGGGTTATGATTTATTTACATATTTACCGAGAGTTTGTTCCAATCAGATTTGAGTATTAAGTAGAAAAATAAGTACCCTCAAATAGGGGGAATACTTTGCAGAGAGGGGATACTAAGAGGCATACTCAAGGAGGGGAGAGAGGGGTTATGTTGGGTCCTGACAGGGACAGATTTTGGAGTTAAGTAGATGAAGTTTTAATTTTAAAGTGGCATGGGTGAATGGTGGAAAATATGTCTCTAGGAAGTTTGTTCTACTTTTGGGCAATGGCGTTTTTATAGAAGAGTTTGCCTACTGCTATTTTTGGTTGGTAGGTGTGTAGTAGTAGTTGATTAAGCCACATGCTTTTATAATGGTAAGAACTTGTAATGCTTCATTTATTGACAGAACTTCCCCACACTATTCCTCAGGTGTCAGAACTGCTACTGAAGTTAATGAACGTGCAAGTGACAGCAGCTACTGGAAAGAAAGAGACATGAACTCAATTCTGCTCTTCCCTAGTGCCTGCAATGGGAATATCTTTGTTTTTTTTTTCTCCTGAATATTATAGAATTAAAAATATGCTTCACTGGTAGCAAAAATATTTCACTTATCTAGCTATTGTCATGTCCTTTTTTTTCCTTGTTATAGTGCAGTGCTGTTTTACAAGTTTACATCAAAATATGGCCTTTTGTTTTTTGTGTGTGGTTTTATTTTAGCATTTTTCTAGTTATTCTTCACTCAAGAGTACTGCTTCCTGTACTACCCATGTAAAGACAATGGATAACTGTTCTGTCCCATTGTAATGCAACCACAGCAACAGACTAAAAGGGACATGTATGTTAAAAGTATCTCAATTTAAAGTTACAGAAGTGAATAGCACTACTGCAGATTATATCATATAATGTAGCCACCAAATCAAAACAACTGTAAAAAATAACATAACTGCATCAACTTGCAAAGTTAACAAATGAACTACTAAAAAAAAAGTGCACTATTTAACCACTGCTTCACTACATATCAAAATGAAGTGATACAATTTCCCTATCAGAAAGGTAATGTAAATAAAAGAAGAATAGAGAGAGTGGAACTCTCCTACACGCCAGTGAAATCTTTCCCTTCAGGTTAAAAGCTTCCCGAAGGTAAACAGCAGGATTGCATAATGACTTATCAACACAAAAAAACAATGAAGCAGTTGACTAATCTTGACACAGCCCCTAGCATCTCCTGACATGAGCTTGAGGACTGTACCTGATAAAAAAATATAGGTTTCCTTGTGTCTGTGTATGTCATTCATGATGAGACAAATTCCTTTCCCAAAGCATGCAAGAGGTTAAGCTTAAAAAAGGTTGAAGGGCTTTCCCTTCCTTTGATTCCAAGGAGAGGAAATAAAAGTTTGATAAATTACAGGCTTGTTCCTGATACCTAAACTACACTGTAGCCAAACTATAGGGAGAAAGGAAAGCTGGCAACTGAGTTAAACTGCAAGTTTTTTTTTTTCTTTTAAGAGATGGTAGAACTATAGAAGTACATTTTTTATCTGGCTTTACAACAGCAACCACGTTGACCTAATCAGTAGGCTGAGTTAATTTCTTAATCACATTCATTTGCTCCATGTATAATTCCTTCTTTGCAAATCTACTGGAACTTTCTTTGAAATATGGGGTATGGATAATATCAGAGGATATATCTGAAGAGAATAAATTCTCGGTAAACAGCTTAACCAGTTAATACGTCTTTGTACTCCTTGTACTTCATCAAAGAATCAGACTGAATATCTTCGAATATGCACTATAAATTATTTTCATTATGCCAAAGCTTTGACAAGTCAAATGGTGCAAAATACATACTGCATTTTCTATATCATATATCTGGAAATTAATCTTGTATTTTTGCATGTTGATATTAACTCACAAGTGTGTCCTTAGCTTTTGATTTTACATGATGACCAAAATAAGTAAGCAATTTACAAAACACCTCCCAACTGCACTCTTTCTGACCTTGTAATTTGAATTTGTAAGCAGACATTGCTTTACAATCTATGCATCAGAGACTAGCCTAAACACTACAATTCAATTACGATTTGTTAAGCTTTTCTTCCCAGATTTGCAACTTGTTTTTGTTCTCTGGTTTTCCGTATATCATCTGTTATACTAGTTACTCTGTATACATTCTCAATGTACATCATGAGCACAAACAATCATTTTTGTGATTTTTTTCACAGTATATGCAGTATGTTTATTTCTTCAGCAAAGTGATTTGTTTATCCATTAGTTCTAGTTTGATTAATCTTAGGACATTTCTTTTTATTAATCTGAATGCCATGCCAGCTACAGTAGGGTTTCTCAGTGTCTTGTTATCCTGGTTCTCATACTTGCCAGAGGGTTCTCATCTCATTTTATTATATTTTTACTCATTTTCAATTAGACTATCTTGCAAGTTAGTCTATGCCTTTCTAACTCTTAAAAAAACTCTTTGAACTTTAAAGAAGTGACTTCACTTATTGTGCATATAACAGCCACTTTATGCTCTCTCAAAACTCAAATGTATTATAAACTTTTAGGGTTTTGTCATTGTGCATTACTTGCAGAATACCAGATCACATGATAAGAAATATATATATAAATATATATGTGTGTGTGTGTGTGTGTGTGTGTGTGTGTGTGTGTGTGTGTGTGTGTGTGTGTGTGTGTGTGTATATATATATATATATATATATATATATATATATATATAGGAGCCATTTATAAAGTCGAAATACTGAAATGTCGAATTTCAGTATCTCGAGACTATAAACCCGAATGTTTAAAATAGCAAAAGTTCATAATCGCGAATTCGAATATCTCAGATTCGCAGTTATGGCCTTACGCTACATAATGTCCGGGATTGTGTGTTTATGGTGCGCAGTGCCGTGTGTGGATCTAGGTGTTTTGTCAGGTAAGTGAGTGTTTTGTAAGGGATTTGAGTGGGGGTTACAGTGTGTTTGAGTGTGCTGATATGTTTGATGTGTGTGTGAGGGA
>NC_056736.1:396486696-396494196 GCF_019279795.1 Protopterus annectens
TATATGTATATATATATATATATGTATACATATATATATTTACTATACACTAAATGCATAGCCAAACAACCATGGACAAAAGAAAAAAAAAACAGCACAGACTGAATCAGTGCTGGAGTGAAAACACAATCATCTACAGATCTGGGGGTACAACATGATGTTGACCATTGTAAACCACACATACTCTGCTAGACTCACTTCCCTAATAACTTCTACAATAAAAAATCACATCATGAGATACTTTTTAGTAGACTCTTCTACACTTTTCTATAAAATAAGTCTTCATTCAAATGTGCTTTCAGCCAAATATGTTTTTATTTAAATGGGTTCAACCATTTGCCTTTCGATCAAAAGAACAACCCATATATATATATATATATATATATATATATATATATATATATATATATATATATATATATATATACACACACACACACATATATATATTTATATATGGGTCCCTATCACTTGATCAAGTTTTCAGAAACTCGAACTCCATATGGTCCAGACCATATGATTGTGTTTTTGAAAACTTAGAGCTTTTAAATGGAGATAGCGGCACAGCAAGGAATGGGAAATGTATCCTTTTCCTCACTGCAGTGCAATCACGCAGTTGGTATATATAATTTGCAGCGGGTGCAGTAAAAAGGTAGAATTTTATTTTGTGTGTTTTTTTTGATGTTCGAGTTTGAGTTTCTGAAAAGTCGTTCATCTGACATAGACCCATACATATATATATATATATATATATATATATATATATATATATATATAATCTATATATATATATACATACATACACATATGGTGTCTTTAATATTTTGTTCGAGTTTCCGAAAAGTCGATCATTTAACATAAACCCATATATATATATATATACATACACACACACACACACACACACACACACACACACACACACACACACACACACACACACACACACACACCCTCTGCTAATTATATATATTAACGCAAGATTGCACAATTCCTGGTCAAAGGGAATATTCCCCTACCAAGGAACTGTTGACCTCACACATCTATCGACCATCTGTTTACACTGACCAAATGGTATCGACCACACTAGTGTTGACGTCTGTATATATTTGTTCTAATGTCCACAGCTTATACACACATTTATATATATATTTTATATAAATATGCATACATCTGTGCTCATCAGGACTTTGGTCCAGGACAGGAGAGGTAAGAGAGTACAGTGCATTGTGGGTATAGAGGTAGCTGGACGTAGCAGCATGGGAAGAGCTGGGAAAGTTTTGTGCTTTAAGTTGTCATGACATCTGTGACATGAGTCTTATTTGTTTCCTTTGTCAGACCTCTACTGACAGATTGGCATTATACCACTCACATACTTAGTGTACTCATTGTCGCATGTCTCGTGTATTCAAATCAGACACTGAGGCTGGTAAGCATTCATGTTGTTTATTGTACATACACACATCAGGAGATGTAACTTGTGCATTTACTTCATACTTCATAAGCTTTCTGACTGACTTATTAAATCTAACATGCTCACATATGCATCTCCATTCAAGCTTACATTCACATTGACTGACTACACAAAATGGCACTGATCTCGCACATGCTCAGTAACTTATATGCATGTGCTGTCTAGCTACAGTGGCTGACTAGGTTCAATATGCATACTGATCTACATTCATGTCAGTACATTTTTCCTGAGCATATCTGAGAAACAATATGTATAAATAGTCCAAAAATAAAATAATCAGTAACGTTTTAACTAGTGTTTCCACATGCTTCTACATAGAGGTGTACAGCAAGCACCTATAGATATAAATATAGATACAGATATAGATACAGAGATATAGATATATAGATAAAGGTATAGATATAGAGATAAATATTTAGGCCAGTAGTTGCCAACTCCCAGCACTAGTACAAAAGAGGGTTTACCATGTACTGTTCGAATGGCGAATATGCAATTGTGGAATGATTGAACACAGATCCGTTAATAATGCAAAATGCGAACTACACATAATCTAACCTGAAATTGTCAAAAATGCTAATGCACTCGATCACCTGCACTATGATGTTCTGACATGAGCATTAGCGTCATGTACGTCATGTCATTGGCAGCAGCTCAATCCAAATAACAGAGGAAGTAAAGAAGCTGTGGAATACACACACGTTTAGGACCCTTAAAACAAGAGTACTGCAGAGCAAGACACTAGCACAGTACATAGGGCTTAAACTGTCAAGGTATGTTAATGTAATATGTTACGGTTGTAAGGTTCGACATTGTGGTGCAGATCACAGTATAGTGAGGCACAGGAAATGTACCCTTTTCCTCACTGTAGTGCAATCTCGAAGTTTGTATATATAAGTAGGGGCCCCCCACATGGGGAGGTGCAGGGGGGCTTGCCCCTCTGAAAAAACTGTTTTTTAATGTTGGGCAGAAGTGAGCATTTCAGTAAAGTCGACATTTTTGACATTTCAACTTTACTGAAATGCTTACTTTGACATTTTTTGTGTTCGGTGTTCTGATTTCTGAACATGTTAGTCGGACATCTTAACACTCGAACACAGTGGATTCCACTATGTGATAGTAAACCCAAAAGAGTGTAGATGAGCACATTTTACTTGTCCCTCCCTCCACTGGGGACCAGCAAAGGAAAATACCTTGATCAGTGATATCACATTTTATATTTTACTTTTAAGTTTCTGACAGCATTTCTTGCAAACACGAGCAGATTTACTGTCTGTACTGAATGGAAAATGCAGTCAATATATTTCAAGTATAAAACTTAAAAGGAAAATCTCTAGTATCTGTCTTGATTGCTCCTCACAGCAAAATTTTATTGTGATTTCAGCTTTAGTCAAGTGCTTTTCTCATTATGACTGTATCAGAACCCAGATGAAGGGAACAGCAAGATGATACCTTCCCTCCTTAGCCAAGCTCAAGCTTCATCATAA
This sequence comes from Protopterus annectens, assembly GCF_019279795.1. Taxonomy (NCBI): domain Eukaryota; kingdom Metazoa; phylum Chordata; order Ceratodontiformes; family Protopteridae; genus Protopterus; species Protopterus annectens. The sequence continues at coordinate 396,489,655 of NC_056736.1, forward strand.
CTGGAGAGGCAAGCTTTGAAATATGGTATGATACTGTAACTGTGGTATCCACAGCTGCTGGGATGGAGTCATTAATCAAGAGACATTCTTAGATGAGTACTTAGTCCTTATCTGAGGATGTGAAGGCACAGCTCCTAAATGCTCTCCTTTATAAAGAATTGCTCTTTAAACTCAATACTTATAACATGTTCATGGAACTAGCAGATAAAACAGTCCTGTGGCACAAATGAACTGTGTTTAACTAGAGGCACTAGTGCTGGAGGAGCCAGATGGGAGGAAGGGCAGGAGTGGATGACCATATTGACTTGTCTGTCATAGGGTGATGGAGGTACACTAGGCTTGCTGTATTGTAGCAGTGGTAAGAATCTGGCAAACAACATGCTTAAGTGAGTGTATCTCTAGGTCAGAGGTTTTGCATGCACAGAAATGCCCATGTACCTATCAACACAGGTTAATACAGTGCTTGAAGGGTTGTTAAGAAGAAGGAGAGGGTTAGCAGACACTACCCAGCAACGGCAAAGATGTTGCTGCACTAGTATCCTCGATTCCAGTACCCTTCCCAGATGTATGTCATTTTGAACCCAGGGAAGGCTAAGACAGGTCTGGTAGATCTGGCGAATAAGGAGAAGAGCTGGTAGAAGCTGATGATCAGCTACAATGAAGGGTAAAAAAAGAAACTGGAGGACAAGGGAAGAGATTGGAGACAGTGAGATGGATGCTCCATGCTCCCCTCTCCAAACGTAATAGGAACTACCCCATTAAACAAGGACCCTTCTACTGGAGGCAGGCAGAGGCAAGCAAGCCAAAGGTAGACAGGCTACTCAGAAGAGGAAATGACTGTTTGATGACAGGGGGAGGCAGGGGAGGTCCTCAAGGTCCTACTCCAGAAAGGAAGCAGACGTGCTTATGCCATCCTCCAGTCAACTCCCAACCTACAAACTTAGATTTCAACAAAATTGCAAGACAGGAGACTGGCTGACTGGCCTCCTGACTCAAACAGTGGGTTTCAATTACTACAGGCCATGAGTTCACAATAGTCTCCAAAGGATACAAACTCCAGTTTATGACCAAGCCAGAGAAGAATGAAATTCCATTAGAAACTAACTATCAAGAGCATCTATTAAAGTCTATACTGAACCAAGTGTCATAGAGGAGATGGCTCCAGGACAAGAGTAAAGAGGGTTCTACTTAAGGTTTTTTCTGATACCAAGGAAAGTCTCTTGAAACCCATTCTAGAGCAATCAAAGCTAAACAAATATCTGAAAATTCAAAAATTCAAAATGCAGGCACTGCAAGCATTTGTCCTGCTTCTTAGCCTTCAAACATTCATGGTTACACTCACCCTCAAGGACACCTACTTTCATAAATCAAGTTTCAAAGGGCATAGGCACTATCAGAAATTTGTGGCAAGGGGTGTGCATTACCAATTTATATTCTTGCACTTTGTTTTAGTTGCTCTGCCCACACTGCCCAAGGTATTCACCAAATGCTTGGCTTCAGTAATAGCACACTGCAGTACCAAGAGCATCCACATTTATCCCTACCAAGATGATTGTCTCATCCAGTCTGAGTCTCTAGAGGACATGCAAAGAACCTTAGATCACACCCTGCATTGCCTGAACAGTTCAGAGTATTCACCAAATGCTTGGCTTCAGTAATAGCATACTGCAGTACCAAAAACATCCACATTTATCCCTAACAAGATGATTGTCTCATCCAGTCTGAGTCTCTAGAGGATATGCAAAGAACCTTAGATCACACCCTGCATTGCCTGAACAGTTCAGGTTTTACTGTCATCCTCCAAAATGTCCAACATGAGCCCAGCTCAGAAGACCTTATTCCTTGTTCCACTTCTGTGTATGAACACCTGCAGGGTCCTTCTCCCATTAGAAAATGTGAAGGCTGCGCCTGCCTGCTTCAGAAACACAACAGAGTTGTGCAAGTAGACTGTAAGACAAACCTTGAAGAGTCTAAGCCACATGGCATCAACCATCCTAATGGCTGCTGTAGCCAGATTACAAATGAGGAAATTACAATGGCTCCCAAAGAAAACATTAGATCAGTAACTCATAGAAAAATGCATCTCAGTGCTAGCCCATTGAAAAGTGAACTAAGCTGGTAGGTAAGCCAGATTCAAAGCAATGAGGGGATACTTTTCAGGGAACCAGCTCACAATCAGACCTAGCCACCTATACATATGGCAAGACATGGTGTGCCCACACCTTAGAGCTAAAGGTGTAAGGCATATGGAACTCTCTGGAAGGTGCATTGTACATACGCATAAAAAATATTAGTCATTTTTTCACTAAGAGTGCTCAAGACAGTCTGGGTGCTAGGAGCTCTGAAGGTGATAACAGATAAAACTACGGCATAAACAGCCAAAGGGGCACATACTCTTCTCACTTATGCAGATTAGCAATGCAGGTCTGGAAACAAACCAAACAGTACAAGCAGCTCTGGATGCTCTCATACCTACAACCACAAAGTCAAATTCCATGCAAGACCAGTTAGGTAGGACATGTACAGACACATGCATGCATGGATGCTACAGACAGTGAGAGAGAGAGAGAGAGAGAGAGACAGAAACATGCCTAGACCTTAACAGCATGTTGGGTATCCCAGAGATACACTTCTTTGCTTCTCAGCTCAGCAAATAAATGAGAAAATTCTGCTACAGAGTACCTCGCAGACAAGCTTGGCTAAGTGAGTGCCTTCTCCTTACATTGTTGGGGTCTATCTCTGTATTCCTTTCCTCCAATTCCCTTGCTACCCAGAGTAATTCAAAAGGAGATGAGGCCAGAATTATATTAATTGCTCTTTTTTCTAGCCCAAGCAGCACTGATTCTCCCACGTGCTACAGTTGGTAAGGAAGAAACCTTTACTGTTGTCAACAGCAGACCAACCTTCTGAGAGAGTGAAGGATGAGGGGGCTTTATATACCCCAACCTATCCAACCTGAGTCTAGTCAGTTATTTTTGATTAAAACACACTTTCCTATGTTGAAGCAGACTATTTCTAAATGGACAGCCCATTCATTGTATTACCTTTTGTCATGAGATCCAAAGCTGGCCTCTGCAAGGAATCATCATACAAGACCCAGGACCACGGATACTATTACAGCCTATGTGAAGGGGTTATTGTACAGGATATTGTACAGGCAGCCATATGTTCCTTTGTCCATACATTTTATAAACTCTACAGATTGGACCGTATGTCTAGGGGAAGAACTGGGTTTGCATCTTCTATACTGAAGGGCATACAGCTTTCCTCTTCTATCTAGTAGTCCAACCACCATTCCTAATTAGCTTTTTTAATTTTCTGTAAAGTTATAAAGGCAGCAATGATCCATATGAAGAACATCATAAGGTTGTGTAACCAACTTACCATAACAGTGGCTATTCAAGTGTGGTCATTGTTGCAGTCTGCATCCTGTCTCAGTAGCCTATCTGTCTTACTAGAAACCCAGGGCCAGGGTAAGGTACCCACACCCTTCTATTTCTACACTTGTTCCTTGTCTCTTCACCTCTTATCCTTTCTGTCCTGGACTCAGGTCAGTTTCATTGGGGAAGTTATCGTGGCTCTACAGCATTTTTTCGCCAGGTTGATACTGAGCTAAGGGAGTGCAGTAAAGAACCAAAGATGATGCAGGTAGACATCACCTTTATACCAAGTATGTGAAGATGTCTGAGGTAAGATGATGTCAGCACAGCCAACGGGTAAGTGTGCTGGGCTCTGTAATTCTGTCTGGATATCAGATCTCAGAGGCAGCAAAGATCTCAACTTATGACTACAACACCAGCCACACTCAAATATATAGTCCTACAGAAAGATGGTTATATAATTGCATTTTGCAGTGTGTGTTCTGTGAAGCAGACACACTAGATGCCAAATGTGCCCTTTATTTGTTAATAGTTTTAAATTCTGTGGCTTGTAAGTTTGAGTCTCAGAACAGATAGAGCACAGGTATGAAAATGGGTAAACAATTACTAAGTGTTAAACCGCTGTATCACAGGGTATTCCATTTTCTCAGAGGTGTAGTGATCTTAGAGTTAGTATGTATAAGTAGCAATGGTTCGAGGTATGCAGGGGGCACTTGTTTCCTGTTGCAAAAAGGAACTTTAAAGAATGACAGTGACTTCTGACATTTTCTTTTCTGCTGTAGTCTTTCTTTTATTTCCTTAATTCCAAGATTCTCAATTATGGATCTCGGAATTACAATTGGGAGACCTTTTGTTTTTATTTTATTTAATCTTTGCTGACCAGGTTAGTCCCACTATGCTAGTGGCATCTTTTCAAGGGAGACCAGAGGAGGTATTTATGCTATTGAGGGAAATTTAGCCAGAGCATCAAGTGCCATGGGTCTTCTTCTGAGCTACCACCAACACAAGCAGATGAGACATTGAAATAACATCTCATTCAAAGGACAACATACTCTGGAGTGCATAACCCTCATTATGTTTCACTGAAGTGTCAGCAATCCATCTACCTATTATGAGAATAGAACCCACAGCCTTCTGCACCAAAGACAAGCTTGCTACTTCT